>NC_057800.1:272035004-272315675 GCF_018294505.1 Triticum aestivum | reverse complement strand
CCCGACGCGCCGACGCCACGCCCGACCTCCGCGCCCGCCGGCTCCGCCTCTCTCCGGCGTCCTCCTCCACGCCCCAAGCCCCTCTCTGGCCGGCCCCCTCCGTCTCCGACGAGCTACAGTAAATCCGGTGATCCTTGTAAAGCGCGCCCGGCCAGATCCAGATCTGGGATATTTTCTATCGGTTGACTTTTTGCCCCAAAACCCTAATTATCTTGCCATGTTCATCGCATCGTAACTTTGCATCCGTAACTCCGCTTTGGGCATATAGCATATCAAAATGTTCATCTCAGAGGGTACATCATTTCGTTCCATTGCATCATTTTCATTTGAGTTCATCTTGATGCCCGAAATGCTGTTAGAATAGGGCTACTTGAGATAATTGTCAGATCTGCTACTTCATTTAGATATTTGTCATTTTTGCCATGATTATTGTGTGCGTGATATGCCCATGAGTTCTACATATGTTTTGTTAAGGGTTTTTCCATCTTTCCAGAGGTGCAACCCATGTATTTTTGTGATGTGTGTGGTGACTAGCACAAGCTTGCAAAGTGAGGCACTTGGTAATTCTGTTTTCAGGGACTTAGCATTTCCACTAAGTCTTTGACCTGTTTATCTCATGATGCCATATGTTCATGTTGTTTCCTAGTGATCCGTGCCTTTTATGAGGATGATCAGTAAGGATGTTTTGTTAATCTTGTAGTGCTCTATCCATCCATGTCTTTGTTTGCAATTATGGAGCACCCTAGCTTGAGTCAATCGAGCTCTACTTTTTCTACTTCATGAATCTGGGCAGATTGTCTACTTGTTAGCGATTTTGCCGATGATGTTGTAGTTGATTCGTGCATGCTATGTTATTGTTCTTGCCATGTATAGATGGCATTTTGTGTATTCTTGATGGGTGTATGCTTAGATTGCCATGACTTGCTCCGTAGTGAGTGCATCGAACTCGTAAACATGCCTACTTGATATATGTTTTCAGCATGCTCCAGTTTTCACTAAGTCTGAGAACTGATTATGTTTTTGCCATGTTCACATGCTTGCAATTGTATTTTCTGATCCCTTTTGGCTCAAGGTCACTAAGGGACTTTTGTTAAGCTCTTTGAGTAGCTCCATTCCATGCTTTACTTTGCCATGTTCAGGTCCAGTAGCATGTAGTTTTGTTGCTCCGAAGAGTGCTACCTGATCTGAAATTCCAGACAAGTGTTAATTTCACAAAGTCTGAAATCTGATTGCCATATGCATTTTTGCCATGCTTGTTTGAACCAGTTAATGGATGAATTGGACGTAGCTCAGTGCTAGACTTTTGTTAAGCATCATGAATGCATCCCTGCCATGTATTTTTATGCCATGTTTGAGTGCTGTAGCATGATCATCTCGTTGCTTTTTGATGGCTACTTGCTGTAAATCGCAGAACGTGGTCATATTTGAATTGCTTGCCATTTCCTAACCGTAACTCCGATTACGGCGTTCTTTATATCGTTTTCAAGTGATTTCATCTCATCTTTCCAGTGGCACACTTGAATCTCCAAGTTGAGGCCAGGTTCATGCATTCCTGTCAAATCTTGCATATGCATCCCGCATCACATCCCGCATAGCATACCATCCTTGCATCATATTGTTTGATCCTTGCACGTGGTTGATTGTGTCCTTGTTGCTTGTTTGTCTTTTTTGGGTAGAGCCGGGAGACGAGTTCGCTAACAAGGAGCCCGTTGAGTTTTCTTTCGAGGATCTACTCAACTCTGACAACTATGCAGGCAAGATGATCATACCCTCGAAATCACTACTATCTTTGCTATGCTAGATTGCTCGCTCTTTTGCTATGCCAATGCTACGATGCCTACCACTTGCTTTCAAGCCTCCCAAATTGCCATGTCAAACCTCTAACCCACCATGTCCTAGCAACCCGTTGATTGGCTATGTTACCGCTTTGCTCAGCCCCTCTTATAGCGTTGCTAGTTGCAGGTGAAGATTGGAGGCCATTCCTTGTTGGAACATTTATTTACTTGTTGCGATATCATTATATTGTCTTGTTATCTTAATGCATCTATATACTTGGTAAAGCGTGGAAGGCTCGGCCTCTCTCCTAGTGTTTTGTTCCACTCTTGCCGCCCTAGTTTCTGTCATATCGGTGTTATGTTCCCGGATTTTTGTGTTCCTTATGCGGTTGGGTTATAATGGGAACCCCTTGATAGTTTGCCTTGATTAAATCTTTTCCAGCAATGCCCAACCTTGGTTTTACCATTTGCCACCTAGCCTCTTTTCCCTTGGGTTTCCGGAACCCGAGGGTCATCTTATTTTAGCCCCCCCCTGGGCCAGTGCTCCTCTGAGTGTTGGTCCAACCTAGAGCCCCTTGCAGCGCCACCTCGGGGAAACTCGAGGGCTGGTTTTAGTTGTACAGATTGCTTATCCGATTGTGCCCTGAGAAAGAGATATGTGCTGCTCCTATCGGGATTTGTCGGCACATTCGGGCAGTGTTGCTGGTCTTGTTTTAACCTGTCGAAGTGTCTTTAAGAACCGAGATACCGAGTCTGATCAGAACGTCTTGGGAGGAGGTCTATTCCTTTGTTGACCGTGAGAGCTAGTCATGGGCTAAGTTGGGACTCCCCTGCAGGGACTTGAACTTTCGAAAGCCGTGCCCGCGGTTATGGGCAGATGGGAATTTGTTAATGTCCAGTTGTAGATAACTTGAACCTTAACTTATTTAAAATGAATCAACCGTGTGAGTTACTGTGATGGCCTCTTCTCGGCGGAGTCCGGGAAGTGGACACGGTGTTGGAGTAATGCTTGCGCAAGTTGCTCTCTAGTTTCTCGCTCGCGCTTTGCCTCCTCTTCTCGCTCTCTTATGCGAACAGGTTAGCCACCATATTTGCTAGTCGCTTGCTGCAGCTCCACATATTTACCTTGCCTTACCTATAAGCTTAAATAGTCTTGATCGCGAGGGTGCGAGATTGCTGAGTCCATGTGGCTCACAATTTACTATTACACTAGATGCAGGGCCTGATGATTCCGCTCCAGGTGACGCGCTCGAGCTCAAGTGGGAGTTCGACAAGGACTCTCAACGATACTATGTTTCCTTTCCTGATGATCAGTAGTGGTGCCCTGTTGGGAATGATCGGGACCGTGTCGCATGTTGGGTTATCTTTTATTTTGGCGCCGTAGTCGGGCCATGAGTGTTTGGATGATGTAATGTTATTTATGTACCTTGATTGACGTGGCGAGTGTAAGTCAACTATGTTATCTCCCCTTCTATTATTTATATTACATGGGATGTTGTGAAGATTGCCTAAGTTGCGACATATGCCCTCAATGCGATTTTGCCTCTAAGTCGTGCCTCGACACGTGGGAGATATAGTCGCATCGAGGGTGTTACAGCGCGCCCGGGATGGGCCTAGCAGAGAAGCGAAGGGGCAAGCGTGAAGCGCCCCAGGCCCTAATAGCCTACGGCCTTGGGCGCCGTGTGGCGACAGATTGGTCCTGGGCATATGTGCTTCCCCATGATGCCTCGGCAACCGCACGACTTGGCAAGTCCCTGCATGCAGAGAAATGGGTCATGATTACCTGCGATCATGGTGGTCGGTGGTTGGCCTTCTCCAGCTATAAGTAAGGGACTATGCGAGCCTCGTTAGCGTATCCCTTCCTGCTACTCCTTTTCTTATTCTTGGCTACTCGCCATTCCCATGGCTCCGTCGAAGAGATTCTCGGCCGCGGAGAAAGGAAAAGCTCCTCCGGCAGGGCCAGACTCCCCACCGATCAAGCGCGGCCTGGGCCGCCCTTGCAAGCACCCCGCAGTCCCCGTAGTGGCTTCCAGTGGCCATGGAGGCGGTTCCCTGTGCGGTGGTGAGCGCCCGGTTGCCGATGGGAGGCACGCCGTGGCCGCGAGGCCCCCCAAGCCGCGCTTCCGCTCGGCGGAGGTGCTGCCGGAGTTCGTCGTGTGGTTGGCGGACCCAACCAGCACCTGGCTCCAGCTCCCCCGTTTCTTCATAGGTGAACTGCCGGTCGGCGCTCGGGGCGGCCTCTGGCTTCAGGCAGATGGGTGCTGCAGTAGGGCCTCCTGGGCTTTGCTGGAGGTCTCCTCTTCTGGGGATGCGGTCCTGACCCACGGCTGGAAAACGTTTCCCGTGCGCGCGGCCTGAGCCGGCGGTGCACCATGCACTTCAAATTCGATGGCGACGCCACCCTCTACGTGAGGGTGTTCGGGGAAGACGGTCGCCGCGCTGGGTGCTGCCCCGAAGACGATGACCGCGGCCGCCTGCCCAGCCCCGGTGCTGACCAGGATGAAGATGGTGGCAGGCGTGTAGGCGGCGGCGCTTGGGGCTCACCAAGCTTTGGTGACTCCTTCTTAGGTAGCAGCTCCTCCAGCGGTGGCCGCGACCAGCCCCCGTGCCGTCGCGCCCGCCTGGTCGAAGGTAGCGGGCCAGCCCGCCGTCGCGCCCCGGTGAAGCAAGAGGAGGGATCCTCCTAAGTCCCCAGAGGTAGCTCGAGCTTTCGCCGCAAGTTGGTGCCAAGCAAGTCGTGCCCATTTTGTTTTTCTTCTTTCCATGCGCAGAAAAAGAAGGTAGTATAGGGCCCTATGGGGGCGTGTTAGAACGGTTGTTGTTAATCATTGTGCTACTTCTGCTATTTCTGCGTCATGTTTCCGCGCCGCGTGCCCATGTGCGGGGATTATTTAGCTTAGTGGGGCTTGACGCGGTCCTCGCCTCCCGAGGCTAATGCCTCGCCGCGCGCTTCATGTCCTGCATGGGTTAGCAGGAGGAGTAGCCTTCGGTCTGGTTGCAAGGGCAATCGGCCCAGGTCCCGTGCTTGCGTCACGATGCCCATGGGGCACGGACTGGGAGGGGTGCTCCCGCTGCGGACCCCGACAGGAAAGCTTCAAACGATCGGGGCAGAAAACACTCGCGAGGGCGCCCGCGAACCTCCCTCGCGAGATTTGCGAGAGAAAACGAGGCAATTGAGTGAAAAGGACAATGAATCACAAGTCTGGGACGGCAACAGCTCCAGTAAAACTTCAAACAGGAACAAACAAGCCAACTGCAGAAAGCAAATGAAAAAGCCGCGTCCGGCATCTATTCTAGTCTTCGACGTCTTCTCACCAGCGTGGAGCTAAGTGCTGCCACTGGGCGTGGGCGGGAGCCCCCGAGGCTCGAGGGCGGCACTCCGGAGACTCCGGGGCGTGTACAACCCCACTCATTATTACATGAGAGTGTCACGGGCGGCGAGCTTCACAGGCATTGGCCTTCTTCATAGGCACCGGGCCTTTCTCGAAACGCGGCAGCTTCACAGGCATTGGCCTTCTTCACAGGCACCGGGCCTTTCCCAAAACGCGGCAGCTTCACAAGCATTGGCCTTCTTCACAGGCACCGGGCCTTTCCCAAAACACGGTAGCTTCACAGACATTGGCCTTCTTCACATGCACCGGGCCTTTCCCAAAATGCGGCAGCTTCACACGCATTGGCCTTCTTCACAGGCACCGGGCCTTTCCATAGGCGCTAGGCCTCGTTCAGGGATAGAACCTCCGGATATGTTGAATGTTCCATGTGTTCTGGACGGGTACCCCCTCCGAGGTCTCCAAGCGCGTGGAGCCGTGCCTGGAAACATCAACAACCTTGAATGGGCCCTCCCACATGAGAGAGAGCTTGTGCAGCCCCTCCCTGGAGAGAACACGTCTGAGAACGAGGTCCCCTACCTCAAGAGTTCTGGGGCGGATGTTGCGGCAGTGGTATCGCCGCAGCGCCTGTTGATACCTTGCCGCTCATAGTGCGGCTTCTCGATGGCGTTCCTCCCCCAGCACGAGATCTGTCCCCCGCATGGCGTCCTGCTACGTCTCGTCGAACGCCAGGACCCGCGCGGAGCGACGCCAGACCTCGTGAGGGAGGGCAGCTTCTCCTCCGTGGACGAGGAAGAACGGGGTCTCGCCAGTCGGCTTGGCCGCGGTTGTGCAGGTAAACCACAGCACGGACTGGAGCTCGTCGTACCAGCCCCTGCCATAAGCCTCCAGCTTCTTCTTGAAGGTCCTGGCTTTGAGGCCCCTCAGGACCTCCATGTTGGCTCGCTCGGCCTGGCCGTTGCTCCGGGGGTGCACTACCGAGGCGTAGCATATCTGCCTTCCAAGGTTAGCACAGTACGTTTTGAAGAGATTACTGGTGAATTGCGAACCGTTGTTGGTGATGATGCGGTTAGGCACCCCAAACCGGCTCATGAGACCCTTGATGAACTTGACTGCGGAGCCTACTGGGATGGTGTGGACAGCTTCAACCTCAGCCCTCTTGGTGAACTTGTCCACGGCGACGTAGAGGTAGCGATAGCCCCCTGGCACCCGAGGGAACGGGCCCAGAATGTCTAGCCCCCAAACTGCGAACGGCCACGAGAGGGGTATAGTCTGTAGACCCCCCGTCGGCTGATGGATCTGCCCAGCATTGAACTGGCAGGCCTCGCAAGACTTCACCAGCTCAACGGCATCACTGAGTGCTGTGGGCCAGTAGAACCCACTACAGAACGCCTTGCCGGCGAGGGTTCGCGACGATGAGTGGTGCCCACAGTCTCCGCCGTGTATGTCCGCCAGCAGCTCCTTCCCTTGCTCTCTGGAGATGCAACGTAGGGACACGTCATTTGGTCGCTTCCGGTAGAGCTCCCCATCCTTGATACAGTAAGCCGTGGCCTGTTGCGCTACACGCTCTGCCTCCTCCTCGCTCTTCGGCAGGGTCCCTTGCATTAAGTAGTTCTTGAGCTCTGCGATCCAACACCCTTCCTGAGGCTCTAAAGCCAGGAGCAGGCGTGCCCCTGAAGCCAGCCGTAGGCCGGAGCTCCAGAGGTAGGCGGCTGAGGGAGCTCCTCCCTTGGTTGCGCCGTGCTCGATAGTGACGGTGCCGCCAAGGGATTGAAGAGCCGCTCCTCGAAGACGCCAGGTGTAACGCCTCGAGACCGATATGCCAGGTGTCTTCCAGTTATTCGCCGACGTTGCCATGTCATTTGGTTGTGTGTTGCATCTCCTCATGTACTCATGTGCATTGCATCATCATGCTTTCAAAACTTGCATCTGTCCGGGTCTTCCAGTTCCATCTGTTGTCCGTTCTGAGCCCAGACACACTTGCACGCGCCCGCGGCACGTCCGAAATATTATTTTATAAGTGGCTGGAAAATGTTCTCGGAATGGGTTGAAAGTTGGCGTGCGGTGTTGTTATGGTGTTAGTAGGTCGCCCGCCAAGTTTCATCGCATTCGAAGTTCGTTTGATAGCCCAACTGTTAAACTATAGCGGCAGTATAGCCGTTCTTTTCGTCGGACGTTTTTGGTCTTTGGAAACCCTACCGGGCTGCATCTCTCCCCTCTTCTCTCAGACTAACCCGCTCTCCATAGTCCACCTAGGCCTAGCCTACCCCTCTTTGCGCAGTGCATCGGCCCCTCGCGCGTGTCCGAAAGTTGTCCCGAACCTGACCCGGATAGTCGTCACCGATGGGTCCGGATCATCCCCAAACATCTACAAAACATCTCCGTTTTGTTAATTGGGACCCCTAACCTATTTATCCGGTTCGTCCGATTAAGATCAGAGGGACGAGATAGCCCCTATCCTAACCAACTCACTATATAAACCAGCAACCCTAATTTCTAGGGAGTTTTCCCTGCCGCCGCCGCCGCACTCATCTTACACACTTCGGGATCCCCATCGCTTGAACCAAATCAAATCCATCTCCTCCTCGTTTTCACCACCAACCAACCAGCCTCCATCTTGCCCGATCCAAACCCAATCCCCATCGATCCAAAAATCCTCTCGGCCTCCATCGAGCGCTTCATCCCCCCTCCCGTGCCTTGATCGAGGATGGATCGAGAGCAGCGCCGTCAGGCCCCGAGCAACACCGTGCCATGGCCCCCGCCGTCAAGCCGCAGCTCCTGCCCGCAGAGCCCCTCGTCCCCGTGCCCCTGTTTTGCTCGGACCCCATGACCATGAGGAGGCTGTGCGAGCAGTGCTGCTGCACCTCGTCACCATCACTTGCCCGCCGGAGTCCCCTGTCCGCCGTCTCTCTTTGCTTCCTTCCCCTGAACCTTCTCTTAACCTCTCTCTCTCTTTTTTCTTCAATCAACAGCAGCAGTCGCTACATTCTCTCTCCGGTGAGCCCAGGGGATGAGCCGCGCGCCCCTGCCTCCTTCCCCACGCCCGGATCCGCCGACGCGTCGTCCCGGAGCCCCGCATCCAAGTCCCGCGCCCCCACGACCTCGTTGCAGCTCGACGCCGCCGCAAGTCCACATCGTCGATGGCCTCTGCTTCCCCTACAACAGAACAAGCGCCTATCTGCGTTGACCGACCAGCCTCGGCTCGTCCATGGCCGTGCTACGCCTTGGCCTTGTAGCTCCCTTCCATCGCGGCCAGCCCCGTTCGCCTCCATGTCGTCCCCGTCGCCATGTCCGACCGCGGGAGTCGCCGCTGCATCCCCTGCTTCACGACGAGGTGCGCCCCTTGTTGACTTGATCTAGCGCCCGAGGGGGCCGGCCTGCTAGCGCCCGAGGCCCAGATGCGCCCCTGCCGGCCTGCCACTGTTACACCGACCGGGCCTCGGCCCAGGGTGAGCAGCCCCCCCAGCGCCCTCTGTTATTTTTTTTCCCGCCGATTGGGCCAACCTATTTCAGCCCATTGTATTTTTTTATGCGCTGCAAATTTTTCCTTTTAACCAGAGACTACCTGTTTCATAGAGAACCCCCTAGACTTCATGCATACTTTAACTCACAAACTAAACATGACATGTAAAAACTTAATATATGAAACTTGCTTAGAATTTCCTGTAGATTAATAATATTCAACTTTCATGCATGTTTGAAATGTTTAAAATGCTGTTTGGTTAAATTTGCTCCTATGCCATGTTGAAATGCTTTAATTCATAACTAAATAACCGTAGCTCGGTTTTAAATAATCTTTATATGTAAATGGGGTAGGAAAATGCCTAGTTTAACATGGTGGCATCACTTTGCATGTTTAACAACTCTAAAATTGTGATTAGGGCAGAACAGTACCAAACCAATATATGCATATGGGGATTTACCGGAATTGTTGTTTGTTGCTTCCGGCCTTATTTAAACTTAACTAGATAGGTAGTTTTACTTTGCTTCACCCTCTTGCCATGTTTAACAACATTTAATATTGTTGGGTACATAAACGAGTTCGAACTAAATAACTTGAATGTGGTGTTTCGTCAATATGCAACTCCGTTGCATAATGAGCTCCACTTAATTTGTAGGATTGTTTGTGCACTTTGCCATGCCTTGCCTCATTAATCCGGACATGCATCATATTTGGTTGAGCATCATGTCATGCTTATGTGGTGGTTGTTTACTATGTTGTTTGCTCCTTTCCGGTGTTGCTACTTCGGGTTGGTTCCAATAACGTCGCGTTTGTGAGGACCCGTTTGACTACGTCCGTTTGTCTTCTTCATGGACACATTCTTCTTCCTTGCGGGATTTCAGGCAAGATGATCATACCCTTGAAATCACTTCTATCTTTGCTTGCTAGATGCTCGCTCTTTTGGTATGCCTATGCTACGATACCTACCACTTGCTTATCATGCCTCCCAAATTGCCATGTCAAACATCTAACCCACCACGTGCTAGCAAACCGTTGTTTGGCTATGTTACCGCTTTGCTCAGCCCCTCTTATAGCATTGTTAGTTGTAGGTGAAGATTGGAACTTGTTCCATGTTTGGAACATGCATATTTTGTTGGGATATCACAATATCTCTTATTTAATTAATGCATTTATATACTTGGTAAAGGGTGGAAGGCTCGGCCTTATGCCTGGTGTTTTGTTCCACTCTTGCCGCCCTAGTTTCCGTCATATCGGTGTTATGTTCCCGGATTTTGGTTTCCTTACGCTGTTGGGTTATAATGGGAACCCCTTGATAGTTCGCCTTGAATAAAACTCCTCTAGCAAGGCCCAACATTGGTTTTACCATTCGCCACCTAGCCTTTTCTTTCCCTTGGGTCGGCCAGCCCAAGGGTCATCTTTATTAAACCCCCCGGGCCAGTGGTTCTCTAAGTGTTGGTCTAACCCAGAGCACCGTGTGGTGCCGTCCCTTGTCAACTTGGGTTATGTTGGCTCCCGTATGCTTAGCTTATCCGGTGTGCCCTGAGAACGAGATATGTGCAGCTCCTATCAGGATTTGTCGGCACAGCGGGTGGTCTTGCTGGACTTGTTTTACCATTGTCGAGGATGTCTTGTAACCGGGATTCCGAGTCTGATCGGGCCTTCCCGCTAGAAGGAATATCCTTTGTTGACCGTGAGAGCTTGTGATGGGCTAAGTTGGGACACCCCTGCAGGGATTTGAACTTTCAAAAGCCGTGCCCGTGGTTATGGGCAGATGGGAATTTGTTAATGTACGGTTGTAGAAAACCTGAAGTTTACCTTAATTAAAATGCACCAACCGTGTGTGTAACCGTGATGGTCTCTTCCCGGCGGAGTCCGGGAAGTGAACACGGTGTTGGAGTAATGCTTGACGTAGGTTGTTCTAGGATCACTTCTTGATCATAGTTGCTTGACCGTGCTTTTGCCTTCTCTTCTTGCTCTCATTTGTGTATGTTAGCCACCATATATGCTAGTCGCTTGCTGCAGCTCCACCTCATACCTTTTACCTTACCTATAAGCTTAAATAGTCTTAATCACGAGGGTGTGAGATTGCTGAGTCCCTGTTACTCACAGATACTTCCAAAACCAGTTTGCAGGTGCCGATGATACCGTGCAGGTGACTCAACCAAGCTCAAGGGGGAGCTCGATGGAGATCTTGTCCTTTGTGTTGTTTCGTTTCAGTTGATCAGTAGTGGAGCCCAGTTGGGGTCGATCGGGGATCTATGTAGCATTTGGGGTAGTCTTCTTTTATTTTGGTTCCGTAGTCGGACCTTGATTGTTTCTGGATGATGTGATGCTTTATTCATGTATTGTGTGAAGTGGCGATTGTAAGCCAACCATGTATCTTTTCCCTTATGTATTACATGGGTTGTGTGAAGATTACCTCACTTGCGACATTGCTTTCAATGCGGTTATGCCTCTAAGTCGTGCTTTGACACGTGGGAGATATAGCCGCACCGAAGGCGTTACAAGTTGGTAATCAGAGCCTTCCCCGACCCTAGGAGCCCCCTGCTTGATCGAATCGCTGGCGTTGTTGAGTCTAGAAAAATGTTTTGAGTCATTTAGGATTATATATATCGAAGAGTAGGAATTCTTTTTACTCCCCAATCCCTTCATCGCTCTGGTGAGGCATCCTGACGTAGAGTTTTGACTCTTCTCTTCTCAAATTTCACTAAAATTATTTTAGGATCACGCAGGTATCTTGGAATCGTTCCGATGGTTTTGTGATGAGAACATTGTTCTTGGTGCCTCCCGTCATTTAGGGGTTGTGGCAGTGTCCCGGGGAGTTGAGCTCCGAGGTGTTATCGTCACAATTTTATTGTTGCAGTTCTAGAATACCTGAGGTTAGGTTCGCCGACATTGGAAATCTCTTTTATGCAGTTGTTGGTGAGATAACCTCGACGCCACCCAGTACTGGGGTGGGAGTTCGGGAGTATTGCCATAACTCGTATAACGGATGCTTTTCGAAGGTTGAGGTAAACGATTTCCGAAGGTTTCTTGGTTATGTGTTGAAGGATGGATACAGCTGGATGTAGGATTTGCTAGTTTTGGGTGAGATATTATGCTTCCCCTGTATCCCCAACACCTGATTGCATAACCGAAAAATTTCGGGATTTTATAAGTGGGAATTCAAGTAGCTCTTAGGATATCTTTCCGACAGATGTATGATATGAAATTGGGGTTCGACGTCTAGTGGTCCGCCTATCCACGGTTGGTTTTATAGTGGTCTCGTTGTGTCTTAAAGAGTCCTTGGCTATGCCGACTCGGGGAAGCTTCATATGTCATGTGCACTGCCTTGTACATGATGGTTTTGTATGATCGAGCCCGTGTAGGCCCCACCACAAAAACAACGGACGAAATATCTATCATATGTTTGTTCCGGCTTATTCCGCAAGCCAATCCTTTGTTTTTGTTTTGAGTTGTGGTATTCGAGTTGCTTCGAAGTCAAATGTTGATTCCATACCTTTTCCTAAGTGGTGTTCTCATACCCCGATGTGAACACTAATCCTTCATGATAATCGAGATTGCCATGTTAATCCTTTTCAACCGGTGTGCTTCTCTTCAAGTGGATCCGATCATTTTAACATCGCAAGATCACCTCTCGGTTTTTCCAACGTTGTCTGTTTCATCCGTCCCCAAGTTGTCTTTGTTTTTCCCGCCCACCCACCCTTTTCTTCTTCAAGGACTAAGATTTCTTTATTATCTTATGATTATGAAGTCTCTCCATTTTTTCCGTCAATGTTCTTACCCGGTGTTTTTCATGAAGATTCTAACAGAGCCTCTAGTTCATCATCCTTCGTTCTTTTCCCTTCTCCGGTGGATTTAATTCAAGTTTTCGGTGTTGACCATATCATTTTCCTCGTTTCAAATATCTTCTCGTGCCGGTGCACCTCATTTGTCATTCCATTTCTCGCTATTCATTTGTTCCAGAGTGCTAAAGATATCTCAAGGCTCGTCTTGTCATTCAAGATCTGTTATACTTATTTTGATGTTGTTATCTCATTCAAGCCATTTAATTCAACCGGTGCTACCCCCTTTTCAATCAATCATTTCAACGGTGTTTCTTTTCAGTGGGCCCTAACCCACAGGTCTTTTCCCAGGATCTTACCTGACTCTTCTTATTCTCCCGGAGTTATTCTCAAATCTTCTAAAGTTTGACATAAAAATGAATTATCATCAGTCAAATGTCTTTCACCAAGATCTTTCAAATTATTTTCATTGTTGGTTCAACCTTTCCAATTTTAATTCCAGAGTACCTCAATAATTCTTGGTGGTGTTTCTTATCGTCATTCTCTGCATTTGAAGACTGAAGAAGAGTTTTTTTCCTCCGTTTCTTGCTCCATTCTCTTCAAGATTCGTGGTTCTAGCTTGTTGCCATCCTCTTGGTTGTTTTCGATTGTGAGAATTCTTTTCACCCATCCAGAGTAATTTAGGAGTCTTTTTAGTTTGATTCTCCGGAGCCCATCATCTCAGAATTATTCATTCTCAGCTTTCAGCTCTCTTTCTCTAAATCTTACTGGTGCATCATTCTATATTCTCTAATCAGTTCATGATCTCTTCGTTCTCTTTTATCTAAATACCCCTCAAGTATCTTCATTTGTTCTCTAATTCTTCCCGGTGCTTCTTTATTTTTCTTCTTTGTTCATTTTCAATTCTTACGGTGGTTCATTCAAGATTCTTCTTACCTTGTTATCATATCAATTCATTTGTTGTTTTCAATCCTACCAGTGGATTCGTCGAAGACCATCCCAAGTTTGCACTATATCTCGCTTAATCCTTTCTACGAGAAGAAGTAGGGTGTCAAGTCCATTGTTTTCATCAATTTAATTGGTGAAGGATAAGCATAATGTAATTCTTATTCTTGTTTCATCGAGTAAATTCAATTTCTTATTTCGGAGCCTCATCAAAATTCTTGGTCGAACTTGATTCATCTTTTCTTTTCACTGAGTTCCAAGTTCTCTCAATTATCTCGTCACGGAGATCCATCTAAATCATTACAAATTTTCACCTTGTGTTTTCAACTTCTTTTCCTTTCGTTTGATCATTCTTTTCTTTACCGGAGTTCTTCATGGAGTTCTACATGTTAGTTCATCAAAGAATTAATTCCTTCTCGAAGTTTTCATCAAGATTCTTTTCAGAGGAGCTCTATCATTCTTCATTTGGCATTCCGGAGTGCAATTCTCTCTTCCGTATCATTGCAGGTGGTATTATGTCATTCTTGATAATCTGAGTTCATGTTTTATGATTCACATGTTGTTAAGAATGAGATATTTTAAATCCATCAACCTCTTCATTGGAGTTATCTTGGGTTATATTTCACCTGAAGCTTTCCCTAGGGATTGCTACTTTTATGGTGCTTATATTTTGAACCAAGTTCTTCATTTATCCTTCCGGTGGAATAAGATTCTCATCTCCTTGTTCATATCAGTCCAATCTATTGTTTTTTCATTAGTGGCAGAATTTCACCTCATAGTTGTGAGATGTTCTCCATAAGCCCATATCAAGCTTATCTTTTCGTTGGTGCTTTTTCTGAACAATTCCGTTCGACCCTTCTCCTAAAGATGCTTTTCTAGCTCTTTTGTGGCAGAAGTTGGCATTTTCTTCTCCATTCTCCTATTTCAGTTATCTATCTTTTATTCTTTTGTTCCGGAGGCATTGTGATGTTGCTCTCTTCAAACATCATCCCATTTTTGTCAAGTTCACGTTCAACTCCTTCCATTTACAGTCGAAGTGTTGTCCAAATTATATCAGTCTTATTCCTTCTCTATCTTGTTTTAACCAGAGTGTTGTGTCTATCATTCCTCTTCTAAACGGAGTCTCATCCAAGTGCTTTCATATTTCAAAGATCATATTCTTTACCTTCCATTTCCAACCGGAGTGTTGCCGTAATTGATCTTTATCATTCCTTGTACATCTCATGTCAACCGAGGTGCTTGCATCTACTTCTTGTCCATTGTAACCCTTTTCTTATGTCTTTCATCCTACAAGGTTCTCGTAATGCTCCTTGTTCCTCTTTTCTAACAAAGTGTTTTCAACTTCGTTCATCTCCGTTGTATTTTTTTTCTCATAATGGCTTAACCTTTCAAGGTTCTTTGGTTTCACTTGTTTGTTCAAAGAAGCAACTTAGTTTTACCTCTTCTCTTGCTCTTTCGTTTTTCCCTCCGGTGCCATCCTAGATCTCAGGACGAGATCCTCTCGTAGTGGTGGAGTGTTGTAACGCCCCGAGACCAATATGCCAGGTGTCTTCCAGTTATTCGCCGACGTTGCCATGTCATTTGCTTGTGTGTTGCATCTCCTCATGTCATCATGTGCATTGCATCATCATGTTTTCAAAACTTGCATCCATCCGAGTCTTCCAGTTCCGTCCATTGTCCGTTCTGAGCCCAGACACACTTGCACGCGCCCGCGCACGTCCGAAATATTATTTTATAAGTGACCGGAAAATGTTCTCGGAATGGGTTGAAAGTTGGCGTGCGGTGTTGTTATATTGTTAGTAGGTCGCCCGCCAAGTTTTATCGCATTCGGAGTTTGTTTGATAGCCCAACCGTTAAACTATAGCGACAGTATAGCTGGTCTTTTCGTCGGACGTTTTCGGTCTTCGGAAACCCTGTCGGGCTGCATCTCTCCCCTCTTCTCTCAGACCAACCCGCTCTCCACAGTTCAACTAGGCCCAGCCTACCCCTCTTTGCGCAGTGCATCGGCCCCTCGCGCGCGTCCGAAAGTTGTCCCGAACCCGACCTGGACAGTCGTCACCGATGGGTCTGGATCATCCCCGAACATCTACAAAACATCTCCGTTTTGTTAATTGGGCCCCCTAACCTATTTATCCGGTTCGTCCGATTAAGATCGGAGGGACGAGATAGCCCCTATCCTAACCAAATCACTATATAAACCAGCAACCCTAATTTCTAGGGAGTTGTCCCTGCCGCCGCCGCCGCACTCATCTTCCACACTTCGGGATCCCCATCGCTTGAACCAAATCAAATCCATCTCCTCCTCGCTTTCACCACCAACCAACCAGCCTCCATCTTGCCCGATCCAAACCCAATCCCCATCAATCCAAAAATCCTCTCGGCCTCCATCCAGCGCCTCATCCGCCCCTCCCATGCCTTGATCGAGGATGGATCGAGAGCAGCGCCGTCAGGCCCCGAGCAACACCGCGCCATAGCCCCTGCCGTCAAGCCGCAGCTCCTGCCCGCGGAGCCCCTAGTCCCCATGCCCCTGTTTCGCTCGGACCCCACGACCATGAGGAGGCTGTGCGAGCAGCGATGCTGCACCTCGTCACCATCACCTGCCCGCCGGAGTCCCCTATCCACCGTCTCTCTTTGCTTCCTTCCCTTGAACCTTCTCTGAACCTCTCTCTCTCTCTCTTTTCTTCAGTCAACAGCAGCAGTCGCTACATTCTCTCACCGGTGAGCCCAGGGGATGAGCCGCACACCCCTGCCTCCTTCCCCACGCCCGGATCCGCCGACGCGTCGTCCCGGAGCCCCGCGTCCAAGTCCAGCGCCCCCACGACCTCGCTGTAGCTCGGCGCCGCCGCAAGTCCACGTCGTCGACGGCCTCTGCTTCCCCTACAACAAAACAAGCGCCTATCTGCGTTGACCGACCAGCCTCGGCTCGTCCATGACCGCTCTACGCCATGGCCTTGTAGCTCCCTTCCATCGCGGCTGGCCCCGTTCGCCTCCACGTCGTCCCTGTCGCCATGTCTGACCGCGGGAGTCGCTGCTGCATCCCCTGCTTCACGACGAGGTGCGCCCCTCGTTGACTTGATCCAGTGCCCGAGTGGGCCGGCCTGCCACTGTTACACCGACCGGGCCTCGGCCCAGGGTGAGCAGCCCCCCCAGCGCCCTCTGTTATTTTTTTTCCCGCCGATTGTGCCAACCTATTTCAGCCCATTGTATTTTTCATGCGCTGCGAATTTTTCCTTTTAACCAGAGACTGCCTGTTTTCCAGAGAACCCCCTAGACTTCATGCATACTTTAACTCACAAACTATGCATGACATGTAAAAACTTAATATATGAAACTTGCTTAGAATTTCCTGTAGATTAATAATATTCAACTTTCATGCATGTTTGAAATATTTAAAATGATGTTTGGTTAAATTTGCTCCTATGCCATGTTGAAATGCTTTAATTCATAACTAAATAACCGTCGCTCGGTTTTAAATAATCTTCATATGTAAATGGGGTAGGAAAATGCCTAGTTTAACATGGTGGCATCACTTTGCATGTTTAACAACTCTAAAATTGTGATTAGGGCAGAACAGTACCAAACCAATATATGCATATGGGGATTTACCGAAATTGTTGTTCGTTGCTTCCGGCCTCATTTAAACTTGACTAGATAGGTAGTTTTACTTTGCTTCACCCTCTTTCCATGTTTAACAACATTTAATATTGTTGGGTACATAAACGAGATCGAACTAAATAACTTGAATGTGGTGTTTCATCAATATGCAACTCCGTTGCATAATGAGCTCCACTTAATTGGTAGGATTGTTTGTGCACTTTGCCATGCCTTGGCTCATTAATCCGGACATGCATCATATTTGGTTGAGCACCATGTCATGCTTATGTGGTGGTTGTTTACTATGGTGTTTGCTCCTTTCCGGTGTTGCTTCTTCGGGTTGGTTCCGATAACGTCGCGTTTGTGAGGACCCGTTCGACTACGTCCGTTTGTCTTCTTCATGGACTCGTTCTTCTTCCTTGCGGGATTTCAGGCAAGATGATCATACCCTCGAAATCACTTCTATCTTTGCTTGCTAGATGCTCTCTCTTTTGCTATGCCTATGCTACAATACCTACCACTTGCTTATCATGCCTCCCAAATTGCCATGTCAAACCTCTAACCCACCATGTCCTAGCAAACTGTTGTTTGGCTATGCTACCGCTTTGCTCAGCCCCTCTTATAGCGTTGTTAGTTGCAGGTGCAGATTGGAGCTTGTTCCATGTTAGGAACATGGATATTTTGTTGGGATATCACAATATCTCTTATTTAATTAATGCATCTATATACTTGGTAAAGGGTGGAAGGCTCGGCCTTATGCCTGGTGTTTTGTTCCACTCTTGCCGCCCTAGTTTCCGTCATATGGGTGTTATGTTCCTGGATTTTGCATTCCTTACGCTGTTGGGTTATAATGGGAACCCCTTGATAGTTCGCCTTGAATAAAACTCCTCCAGCAAGGCCCAACATTGGTTTTACCATTCGCCACCTAGCCTTTTCTTTCCCTTGGGTCGGCCAGCCCAAGGGTCATCTTTATTAAACCCCCTGGGCCAGTGCTTCTCTAAGTGTTGGTCCAACCTAAAGCACCATGCGGTGCCGTCCCTTGGCAACTTGGGTTACGTTGTCTCCCGTACGCTTAGCTTATCCGGTGTGCCCTGAGAACGAGATATGTGCAGCTCCTATCGGGATTTGTCGGCACAACGGGTGGTCTTGCCGGACTTGTTTTACCATTGTCGAGGATGTCTTGTAACCGGGATTCCGAGTTTGATCGGGTCTTCCCGCTAGAAGGAATATCCTACGTTGACCGTGAGATCTTGTGATGGGCTAAGTTGGGACACCGCTGCAGGGATTTGAACTTTCAAAAGTCGTGCCCGCGGTTATGGGCAGATGGGAATTTGTTAATGTCCGGTTGTAGAAAACCTAAAGTTTACCTTAATTAAAATGCACCAACCGCGTGTGTAACTGTGATGGTCTCTTTCCGGAGGAGTCCGGGAAGTGAACACGGTGTTGGAGTAATGCTTGACGTAGGTTGTTCTAGGATCACTTCTTGATCATAGTAGTTCGACTGCGCTTTTACCTTCTCTTCTCGCTCTCATTTGTGTATGTTAGCCACCATATATGCTAGTCGCTTGCTGCAGCTCCACCTCATAGCTTTTACCTTATCTATAAGCTTAAATAGTCTTAATCGCGAGGGTGTGAGATTGCTGAGTCCCCATGACTCACAGATACTTCCAAAACTAGTTTGCAGGTGCTGATGATACCGTGCAGGTGACTCAACCAAGCTCAAGGGGGAGCTCGATGGAGATCTTGTCCTTTGTGTTGTTTCGTTTCAGTTGATTAGTAGTGGAGCCCAGTTGGGGTTGATCGGGGATCTGTGTAGCATTTGGGGTAGTCTTCTTTTATTTTGGTTCCGTAGTCGGACCTTGATTGTATCTGGATGATGTAATGCTTTATTCATGTATTGTGTGAAGTGGCGATTCTAAGGCAACTATGTATCTTTTCCCTTATGTATTACATGGGTTGTGTGAAGATTACCTCACTTGCGACATTGCTTTCAATGCGGTTATGCCTCTAAGTCGTGCTTCGACACGTGGGAGATATAGCCGCATCGAGGGCGTTACACCAGGCTCCTGAGGCAGCCGCCTGGATGCCCTCTTGGCAATGTCATCATCCTCTTGATTGGTGCCGCAAGGCACATGCTGCAACTCCAGCCCCCAGAACCGCTTCTCCATCTTGTAGGAGAAGTTGACGAGGAGCTGTGAATCGCCCTTGATGATGAGGCGCTTTACCCCTAAGGCGATTGCGGCTTTCAAGCCTGCTATCAGGCCTTCGTACTCTGCTATGTTGTTGGAGACCTTTTCCCCGTGCTGGAAACAGAGTTGCACAGCGTAGTAGAGTTTGTCCTGAGTGGGGGATACGAGCACTGCGCCAGCTCCCGCGCCGTGTCGGGAGAATGCCCCATCGAAGTACATGACCCAACCGTTTGGTGCCTCACTTCCCGGGGAAAGTGATCGGTCCTCGCCTGCCTCGAGAACCGGTGCTTCTGCCCATTCTGCCACGAAATCCGCAAGTGCGGCTCCCTTGATGACTCTGGCCGTACTGAATTCTAGCTGAAATGCTTGTAGTTCGATGTTCCATTCGGTGACTCTTCCAGCTGAGTTGGGGCTCCTGAGTACCCTTTCCAAGGGGTATGCTGAGACGACTTTGATGGGATGGCCTTGGAAATAGTGCCGCAGCTTGCGTGAGGCCACTAATAGCATGAGGAGGAGTTTTTGAGGCATGGGGTATCGTGCCCTTGCGTCCCGTAGCACCGTGCTGATGAAGTACACGGGATGCTCGACGAGGTTGAGGGTGTTGGCGCAGCTTGCATCCTCCAGAGGTCGAGGCGTCTCCTGAGATGGTGGAGCTCCCAGTGCTTGGTCGCTTGAAGAAGCCTCTCCTGCCTCGGGTGCGTTCTCCTGCTGCGGCTGTTCCACTCCGGTTGCGGTCGTGGTCCTCGCGAGGCCCTCTTGGCTTTGCTTTGCTTCAGCCCGGATGGTGGCTGTGGCCTTTACCCGACGCTCCTCCCTGACCGCTACCAGGGCTGCGCTAGCGGAGTAGGGGTGGCCGCAAGGTAGAGCACCAGGGGCTCCCATGGACGCGGAGCTACCATCACTGGTGGGCCGGTAAGGTACCTATTGACATCTTGGAATGCCTTGTCAGCCTCTTCAGTCCATTCGAAGGGGCCCTTCTTCTTCATAAACTTGAATAAGGGCAGTGCTCATTCCCCCAGCTTGGAGATGAAGCGCCCTAGCGCGGTTAAATGCCCGGTGAGCTTCTGCATCTCTCCGAGGGGTCCTTGGAGGGCTCATGTCTTCGACTGCTTTGACCTTCTCTTGGTTGGCCTCGATGCCCCTGTGGGACACGAGAAAACCCAGGAGCTTGCCCGAGGGGACCCCAAACACGCACTTCTCCGGGTTGAGCCATAGGTCCACTTTGTTGAGGCTCGCAAAGGTTTCTTCCAGGTCTTGTGTCAGGGTTCTTCCTCCCGGGACATCACCATAATGTCGTCAACATAAGCTTCAGCGTTCCTCCCAAGCTGCCGGCCTAAGGCGATGTGCATCAGCCGCTGAAAGGTTGTGCCTGCGTTGCGCAACCCAAGTGGCATGCACGTGTAGCAGTACACTCCACATGGGGTCAGGAAAGCCGTGTTTTCCACGTCTTCTACCGCCATCTTGATCTAGTGATAGCCTGAGAAGGCATCTAGGAAGCGCAATAGGTCACACTCTGCGGTAGAGTAGACTATCTGGTCAATGCGGGAGAGCGGAAATGGATCGTGTGGGAAGGCTTTGTTGAGGTTGGTGAAGTCGACACACATGCATTCCTTTCCTCCCTTTTTCGGCACAACGACCGGATTAGCAAGCCAATCTGGGTAACAGACCTCGCAGATAACTCCTGCCGCTTCTAGCTTCCGGGTCTCCTCAACGATGAAGCTTGTTTCTCAGTGGACTGTCGTCTCGCCTTCTGCTTCACGACGCGCACGTTGGGGCACACGTTAAGGTGATTCTCAATCACACCCCTCGGGACCCCTACTAACTAATCAGGTTCCCATGCGAACGCCCTCTTGTTCGCACGCAGGAACCTCACCAGGGCCTTCTCCTGCTCGGGCTCGAGGTTGGCTCCTATGGTGAAGGTAGCGTCAGTGGACCCGTCCTCGTCGACCGGTACCTACTTGGTTTACGCCTTGTCTTGGGTGAACAGCTACTTCTTTTTAGCCGGCGCAGCCCCCTTGGGATCAAGGGCGTCGGTGCTGGTGGGCTGCGCCACCGCGGCCGCCCTAAAGGCAAGCTTGAGCGCTTGCAGCGCATCCCTTGTGTCTCCTGACACGGTAAGGACGCCGCCGCTTCTGGGCATCTTCATGAGGTTGTACGCCGGGTGAGTTGCTGCCATGAACTGGGCCAAGGCCGAATAGCCGAGGATGGCATTGTATGGGAGGCCGATGGGGGCGATGTCAAAGTCGATCAGCTCTATGCGGAAGTTTTCGTGGGTGCCAAAGGTCACCGGGAGGCGGATCTGTCCCAAGGAGGCGGTGGAACCGACTCCGACACCCGAGAAAGGCCTGTTAGGCAGAAGCCGGTCTAGCGAGACATGGAGGAGCCTGAAGGCCTCCACCGAGAGCACGTTGAGGCCGGCACCGCCGTCGATGAGGGTCCTGGTGACGGCCACCTGGCAGATGGTGGGGGTGCACAGCATCGGGAGCGCGCCCGAACCGATGGGGTTGATGGGGTGATCATCCGAGTTGAAGGTTAGAGCGGCCTCGGGCGCCACCCAGCCCGAGAGGGCTTCTCGACGCTTGGGGGCAGTGCTGATTCGGCGGGTGAACGGCTTGACATGGCGGCTCGAGGGTGGTGCCTGTGAGCCACCCAGGAGAGCTGCGACGACGGTCGGCACTGGTGCGGCTTAACTGGCGAGGAAGAGGTCGCGCAGCTCCTCCCAGGAGGTCCCAGAAGCCGTCGGCAGGCGGAGGAGCCATGCACGCGGGTCACCGGCGAGGGCTATGGGGAACCAGTTGGCCATCACTCGGTCGTCGCCCCCGGCTTTGAGGACGGCCTCCTCATACGGCAGTAGGAAAACCAGCGGATCCGTCGCGCCGTTGTAGCACGGCAGCTTCTTAGGCTTGAATTTGTGCGGCCACTGCACCTGTTGCAAGGTGGGGGCCAAGGCTCGGAGCCCCCCGGCCCCAGTGCCGGCATCGGTTGCCTAAGCGGGCGGCGCGTTGTCCGCCATGGCGGTGAAACGCAATGTTGGTGGAGAGCGGGTCGTCGAGAGGGAGAACTCTGGCGCACCCCTACCTGGCGCGCCAAATGTCGGATTTCGGGTTCCGGCAGGCCCTTAAGGTTCGAACTCTGGGGTGCGCACGGAGATCTTTCCACTACCGACTCGCGCTTCTATGGCTCGCAAGAAATCTAGGCTGGAAAGAAGAACACACAAAGGACACGAGGCTTATACTGGTTCGGGCCACCGATGTGGTGTAATACCCTACTCTAGTGTGTGGTGTGGTGGATTGCCTCGGGGCCTGATGATGAACAATACAGGGGGAAGAACGGCCTCGCGAGAGGAGTTCTTGAGCTGGTGTGGTATGTTCTACTTGGTCTGGGTCCCTTTCCCTCTATGGTGGCTAGTCCTATTTATAGAGGCCCTGGTCCTCATCCCAAAATGTGAGCGGGAAGGGCGCCAACAATTGGCCATTTTGAAGGGGAACATCTAGTACAAGTTATCCTGACCAAAGGTGGTCTTCGGCTGCCAAAAGCAGTGATGATGATGCCGTCTTGGGCTCCATGATGACCTCCGTCCTGCCGCTCTGCTGGTCTTGGTATCGTTGCACCGGAATGGTAACCTTTGCTTGATTCCTTGGACTGTGCTTGTTCCCTTTGCACCGAAGGGGAAACAAGGACACTGCACAGGCCGGTGCCTACCTGGAACCCGCCTGATCTCGATCGTCATGGCTTGCATCACGGGCTCCTCGCGAGGTGCCCCTGCCTTGATATCTCCGTCTCCTCACGAGCCTTCCTGATGAGGCTGCTCCTGAGGAAGCTTCCTGTCATCCGCCCCACAGGGCTTGGCCCCTCGCGAGGGTCTTGAGTTTGAGCTGATGAAGCTGGGCCGCACTGGGCCCCCACTCGAGCCACGCCACAGGCCGCAGGTAGGCAAGTCTGGGGACCCTCGTTCCAAGAACGCCGACAGCTGCTACTGCAGAGGTGGAGGACCATTACGAGGATGAGGTTGATCAAAATCAGAACTACGTGCAACCACCAACACCACCAACAGCAGGTCGTCCTTAGGTATATCATCGCAACGGTAGGGCTGCACCACCATATGAGGTACGAGATCATGACCATCTTCCTAAAATGAAATTGAATATTCCACCATTTGAGGGTAGATATGTTCCTGATATATATCTTACTTGGTAGTTAGAAACTGAACAATGTTTTACATGTTTACAATATCCTGAGGAGAGACGTGTTCCTTCTGCTGTTTGTGCTTTCACTAGCTTCGCATGTGTTTGGTGGTCTGAGCATTGTAGATTATATCCTATTCCAGCTACTTGGGCTGCTTTGAAAACTGCTATGCGTACTCGTTGGGTTCCACCATATTATCAACGTGAATTACTTCAAAAATTACAACGTTTAAGACAAGGAAAAAATTATGTAGAAGAATATTGTCAGGAATTACAAACTGGCATGATTAGATCTGGTATTGTTGAGGAGAATGAAGCTATGCTTGCATGTTTTATGGGTGGATTAAATAGAGAGATTCAGACCATTCTAGAGTATAAGGAGTATACTAATATCACTCGTTTATTCCATCTTGCTTGTAAAGCTGAACGTGAAGTGCAGGATTAACATGTGTTGGCGCGAACTAATTTTTCTGTAGGTCAACCTTCATCATGGACACCACGTGCATCATCTACTTCCACTGCACCAGCACCTCCGTCAGGTGCTACCTCCAGCCATGATACAAGAAAGCAGGCACAACCACCACTATCTGCCAAGAGCACACATGCCGGGCCTGCGCAGAGCTCTTCTTCTTCCATGGCATCAACAGGGCACACAAGTGATAGTATTTGTCGTCGTTGTAAGGGAAGAGGACATTTTGCGAGAGAATGCAAATCTCAGCGTGTGATGATTGCTACTTAGGATGGTGGGTATGAGTCCGCTAGTGACTATGATGAGGAGACTTTGGCTCTTATTACACATGAAGAACATGGTGGAGATGATTCTTATCATGAGACGCAATACATGGCTCCTGAAGATGCTGACAGGTATGAATGTTTAGTTGATCAACGTGTTTTGAGTGTGCAGTTCACACAAGCTGAGCAAAATTAGAGGCATAATTTGTTCCATACAAAGGGAGTTGTGAAGGAATGTTCTGTTCGCGTCATCATAGATGGAGGGAGATGCAACAACTTGGCTAGCATGGACATGGTGGAGAATCTATCTCTCACCACAAGACCACATCCACATCCTTACTACATCCAATGGTTCAACAACAACGGCAAGGTTAAGGTAACACATATTGTTCGTGTGCATTTAATATCTCTACATATGCTGATTATGTTGATTGTGATGTGGTACCCATGCAAGCATGTTCCTTATTACTTGGTAGACCATGGCAATTTGATAAAAATTCTGTACACCCTGGTAGAAATAATCACTATACTCTTGTTCATAAGGATAGCCATATTACTTTGCTTCATATGACTCCTGAATCCATTTTGAAAGATGATATTAATAGAGCTAATAAAGCAAAACAGGAGAAAAAAGAGAGTGAAAATCAGATTGTGGCAAAAGAATTTGAGCAACAAATGAAACCTAATAATCAACCATCTAGTATTGCTTCTGAAATTAAATTGAAAAGTGCTTGTTTACTTGCCACAAAATCTGATATTGATGAGCTAGATTTCAGGAAATCTGTTTGCTATGCTTTTGTGTGCAAAGAGGCATTATTTTCATTCGAGGACGTGCCTTCCTCTTTGTAACGCCCTCGATGCGGCTCTATCTCCCACGTGTCGAAGCACGACTTAGAGGCATAACCGCATTGAAAGCAATGTTTCAAGTGAGGTAATCTTCACAACAACCCATGTAAATAAATAAAGGGAAAGGTACATAGTTGGCTTACACTCGCCACGTCACACAAATACATAAATAAGTCATTACATTCATCCAATACACTCAAGGTCCGACTACGGAACCAAAATAAAGATCAACCCCCAAATGCGACAAAGTCCCCGATCGCCCCAACTGGGCACCACTACTGATCATCTGGGAAAGGCACGTAGTAACGACGAGAGACTTCATCGAACTCCCACTTGAGCTCAATCGCATCACCTGGAGCGGTATCATCGGTCCCTGCATCTGGTTTTGGAAGTAATCTGTGAGTCATGGGGACTCAGGAATCTCACACCCTCGCGATCAAGACTATTTAAGCTTATAGGAAAGGTAAAGGTATGATGTGGAGCTGCAGCAAGCGACTAGCATATATGGTGGCCAACATATTCGCAAAAGAGAGCGAGAAGAGAAAGGCAAAGGCACGGTCGAACAACTATGATCAAGAAGTGATCCTAGAACAACCTACGTCAAGCATTACTCCAACACCGTGTTCACTTCCCGGACTCCGCCGAGAAGAGACCATCACGGTAACACACGTGGTTGATGCATTTTCAATTAAGTTAAGTTTCAGGTTATTTACAACCGGACATTAACAAATTCCCATCCGCCCATAACCGCGGGCACGGCTTTCGAAAGTTCAAATCCCTGCAGGGGTGTCCCAACTTAGCCCATCACAAGCTCTCACGGTCAACGAAGGATATTCCTTCTCCCAAGACAATCCGATCAGACTCGGCATCCCGGTTACAAGACATCCTCGACAATGGTAAAACAAGTCCAGCAACACCGCCCGAATGTGCCGACAAATCCCGATAGGATCTGCACATATCTCGTTCTCAGGGCACACTCAGATGAGACATCCTACGAGTAAAACCAACCCTCAAGTTGCCCCGAGGTGGCCCCGCAGTCTACTCGGTCGGACCAACACTCAGAGGAGCACTGGCCCAGGGGGATTTAAATAAAGATGACCCTTGAGTCCATGGAACCCAAGGGAAAAAGAGGCTAGGTGGCGAATGGTAAAGCCAATGTTGGGCATTGCTGGAGGAGTTTTATTCAAGGCGAACTGTCAAGGGGTTCCCATTATAACCCAACCGTGTAAGGAACGCGAAATCCGGGAACATAACACCAATATGACGGAAACTAGGGCGGCAAGAGTGGAACAAAACACCAGGCATAAGGCCGAGCCTTCCACCCTTTACCAAGTGTATAGATGCATTAATTAAATAAGAGATATTGTGATATCCCAACAAAATATCCATGTTCCAACAAGGAACAAACTCCAATCTTCACCTGCAACTAACAACGCTATAAGAGGAGCTAAGAAAAGCGGTAACATAGCCAAACAACGGTTTGCTAGGACAAGGTGGGTTAGAGGCTTGGCTTAACAATATGGGAGGCATGATAAGAAAGTGGTAGGTATCGCAGCATAGGCATAGTAATAGATCGAGCACCTAGCAAGCAAAGATAGAAGTGATTTCGAGGGTATGGTCATCTTGCCTGAGATCCCGCAAGGAAGAAGAACGAGTCCACGAGGAAGACAACTGGACGACATCGAACGAATCCTCACAACACGACGTTATGGGAACCAACCCGAAGAAGCAACACCGGAAAGAAGCAAACAACATAGTAAACAGCCATCACATAAACATGGCATGATGCACAATCAAGTATGATGCATGTCTGGTTTAATGAAGCATGGCATGGCAAAGTGCACAAGCAACCCTACAAATTAAGTGGAGCTCAATATGCAACTCCGTTTCATATTCACGGATCACCACGTGACTTATTTAGTTCGATCTTGTTTATGTACCCAACAATATTAAATGTTGTTAGCATGGCAATACCAATGAAAACTACCTATCTAGGCAAGTTTAAATGAGGCCGGGAGAACAAACAACAATTCCAGAAACTCCTCATGTGCATATTTTGGTTTGGTACTGTTCTGCCCTAAACACAATTTTAGAGTTTTTAAACATGCAAAGCAAGTAAACCATGTTAAACTAGGCATTTTTCTACTGCATTTACATATAAAGTTTGTTAAGTTTGGAGCTACGGTCATTAAGGTAGTAAATAAATCATTTTAGCATGTTATTTGAGCAAATTTAAACAAACAACATTTTAAGCATTTCAAACATGGAGGAAAGTGGCATAATATGAAACTAGATGCAATTCTAAGCATATTTCATATATAAAGTTTTTCCATATGATGCATAGTTTGAGATATATGATCTGCATGAAGTTTGAGGGCTTTTCTGCGATTCTGTTTTTAACTGGATAAATAGATAAATCACTCCTCGGGAAAAAACAGGAGTCGGGCCGAAACTAGCCCGAACTGGGCTGCATAGGAGCAAACAGGAGGTGGGCTTCCTCATGTTGGGCTTTAGGGAACCGGGCCTTGGCATCTTGGTGTTGGGCCGGACTTGGGGCTGGATCTAGGCCTTGACTGTGGTTCTGGCCCAAGCGGGCGATCGCATCGCTCTTCCTCTCTGCTTGACAGGAAATAGAGCAGAGCAGCAGAGTCAGTGGTCTCCGGCGTGGTGGCGAAGGACGGAGGGCGGCGGTTCTGGGCGACGCAGGAACGGACAAGGGCGGTGTAGGGCCGGGACGGCGCGGTCGCACATGACTTCGGGGCGCCGGCGGCGTTGGTTGAAGGTGGCGGCGGACGAGGATGGAAGCAGGGGCGCGCTGCGGTGCTCGTTTCCCTTGCGGGCTCGAGGAAGAAGCAGAGGGGCAGAGGAACTGGGCGCGGCGGCGACAGGTCTTGGTGAAGGCGCACGCAGTGGCGGAGCTAGAGCGAGGGAGGCGGCGCAGTTCGGTTTCTGCAGCGAGGCGAGAACAACGCCGATGTGCTCCACGGCAACAGCGGACGCGGGACTTGAGGCGCAAGGCGAGGCGGGCTCGAGCAAATCCGGCGGTGGCGCTTGCTCGGAGGCTACCGGACAAAGCGGAACGACGGCGGCGATGCCGTGGAGCTTGAGCAAGCTTCTGCTTGTTCCTGGGAAGGAGAGAGAGAGGGCCACCGTGAGAGAGAGAGGAAAAATTAGGAGGAGGAGAGAAACGGGACAAGGCCAATCCTGGTTGTGGCCGTCGGCGACGGGGTCGCCGGAGTGCGCGCCCTGCAGGGTCGGTGAGGCTTGGGCGCGAGGGCTCCTGCTCCGCTGCCGCTACGGGTTAGAGGAGAAAGCAGAGGAGGAGCTTCGGGGCAGGAGGAGGATGCGGCCGGACCGATGTATGGATGGATCGAAGGGACTGGGTTGGCTCGGCGCTGAAAATCAGGAAGGTGGTCGGCTGCGGGTTTGGATCTGGGAAGATCCCGAGGTGGGAGGAGAGTGAGTGGTTGGCAGGCGGCGGCGTGGTGGGAAAGGGTGGATTGGATAGGGTAGGCTAGGGTTAGACTGTTATATATATAGCAGATGAAATCAGTATAGGGCGGTTAGGTCCCTCCGATCGTAATCGGACGGACGGGAAAACATATGTTAGGTAGCACAAAAAGAAAAACAGAGACGTTTTGTAGATGTTTGGGGATGATCTGAATCCAACGGAGCCGACTGTGCGAGTCGGGTTCAGGACAACTACCGGACGCGCGCGCGAGGAGGGCCGCGGGCTGACGAGAGAGGTTAGGTTGATACTGGTGGTGGGTAGAGGACTGTGCAGAAGGCCTTAGGCTGAGAGAAGAGATAGAGAGAGAGACCCGTCAGCGGTTTTCGGAGACCGAAAATGTCCGACGTTAGACCGACTATATTGTCGCTATAGTTTAACGGTTGGGCTATCAAACGAACTCCGAATGCGATGAAACTTGACAGGCGGTCTATCTACACTATAATAAGACCACACGCCAACTTTCATCCCATTCCGAGAACATTTTCTGGCCACTTATAAAATAATATTTCGGACATGCCGCGGGCGCGTGCAAGTGTGTCTGGACTCAGAACGGACAACGGAAGGAACGGGGAGACCGGGACAGATGCAAGTTTCGAAAACATGATGATGCAATGCACTTGATGACATGACAAGATGCAACACATAAGCGAATGACATGGCAACGACAGCGAATAACTGGAAGACACCTGGCACATCGGTCTTGGGGCGCTACAACACTCCACCACTACGAGAGGATCTCGTCCCGAGATCTAGAATGGCACCGGGGGGAAAACGGAAGAGAAAGAGAGGAGGTAAAACTAAGTTGCTTCTTTGACAAACGAGTGAAACCATGAACCTTGAGAGGTTAAGCCATTCACGAGAATAGAATACAACAGAGATGAGCGGAGTTGAAAACACTCCGTTAGAAAAGAGAAACAAAGAAGAACAAATTCAGGCAGCACTCTGGCTGAAAGAGATGAAAGACTTGGTAAAATGAAAGAACTTGAGCAGCGGGCACACCTCCAGTTAAAAGGATAGGCAAGGAAAGAACATGATCTTGACGAAACAAGAAGATGGGTTGAAGAGAGCACCATGACACTGCCTCCGGGAGAAAGAAATAGAAGATAGATAATTGAAATAAAAGAATGGAGAAGAAAATGCCAACTTCTGTCACAAAAGAGTTTGCAAAGGCATCCTCAGGAGAAGGGTCGAACGGAGTTGTTGGAAAAAGCCCAACATCGAAAAGAGTAAGCTTGTAGTGGGCTTATGGAGAACAACTCAAAAGTATGAGGTGAAATTCTGCCACTCACGGGAAAAGAATTGGATTGATATGAACAAGGAGACGAG
Source organism: Triticum aestivum (assembly GCF_018294505.1). Taxonomy (NCBI): domain Eukaryota; kingdom Viridiplantae; phylum Streptophyta; class Magnoliopsida; order Poales; family Poaceae; genus Triticum; species Triticum aestivum. The sequence continues at coordinate 272,285,996 of NC_057800.1, read as the reverse complement.
AAAATATTTCACCGGGAGGATAGGTGAAGAACTTGGATCATATATTATCACCATTAATAGCAACAATCCTTAGGGAAAGCTTTAGATGAAATATAACCCAAGATAAATCCAATGACGAGATTGATGGATTTAATATATCTCATTTCGATAACTTGTGAATCACCGAGAACGAAGGGAAATTATCAAGAAAGACATAACACCACCTCAAAAGTTATGCATGAAAGAATAGCACTCCGATTGCAAGATGAGGAATGCATGAGCTCCTCTAAAAAGAATCTCGATGAACACTTCGAAAAGGAATTAAATCCTTGATGAACCATCATGTAGAGCCTCCATGAAGAACTCCGGTAACAAAAGGATGATCAAATGAAAGGCAGGAGAAATTGAAAACGCAAGTGTCGGATTTCGGGTTCCGCCAGACCCTTGAGGTTCGAAAACTAGGGTGCGCGTGGAGATTTCTCCTCCCACCTACCTGCACCCCTCTGCCTCGCTAAGATCTAAGCTATGGGAAGAACGACACAAGAGACACAGGGTTTATACTAGTTCGGGCCACCATTGTGGTGTAATACCCTACTCCAGTGTGTGGTGTGGTGGATTGCCTCTTGGGCTGATGATGATGAACAATACAAGGAAGAACAGCCTCGTGAGGGTCTGTTCTTGGCTGGGGGGAACGAACTGCTAGGGGGAGTTCAGTCACCCTTCTCTCTCTCTCGGATTTCGATCCCCCTTCCTACTATGGTGGCTAGTCCTATCTATAGAGGCCCTGGCCCTCTTCCCAAATATCGAGCGGGAAGGAGGCCAACAATGGCAGGCTAATTTGAAGGGGGACAACTAGTACCAGCTATCCTGAGAAAAGTAGTCTTCGCCTGCACAAAGCCCTAGTGGTGACACCGTCTTGGGCTCCACGATGACCTCCGTCTTGCAGTCCTCCTGGTCTTGGTCCTGTTGCACCCAAATGGCAACCTTTGCCTGATGCCTCGGTACTCCGCGGCTGCACTTGCCCCCTTTGCACCAAAGGGGAAAGGAGGACACTGCATGAGCTAGCACTCGCCTGGCGCCCTTGGTCGTCATGGCTTGCGTCAAGGGCACCTCGTGTGGTACCCCGCCTTGATCTCTCCGCCTCCTCGCGAGCCAGCCTGGTGAGGCCGTGCCTGAGGAAGCTTCGTGTCGTCCGCCCCGCGAGGCTTGGCCCCTCGCGAGGGTCTTGAGTCTGTGTTGATGAGGATGGGTCGTTCTGGGCCCCCCATTTGAGCGACACCACAGGCCACAGGCAGGCAAGTCTGGGGACCCCCATTCCCAGAACACCGACAGTAGCCCCCGAGCCCAAGGCGCGCCCGGACTTGGCCGTGTAGGGAGGCGAAAGGGTAAGCGTGAAGCGCCGCGGGCCCTAACAGCCTGCGGCCTTGGACGTCGCGTGGCGGTTGATTGGACGTGGGCGTCTCCACTTCCCCATGGCGCCTCGGCAACTGCACGGATTGGACAAGTCCCTGCATGCAAAGCGGGTCATGATTACCTGCGATAGTGGGGGCCGACGGTTGGCCCTCGCCGGCTATAAGTACGGATTGGTGCGCGCCCTTCCAGTTCATTCCCCCTTGCTTCTCCTTCTTCTTCATGGCCCCGTCAAGGAGGTTCTCGACCGCAGAGAAGGGGAAGGCTCGCCGGGTAGAGCCTGCCTCTCCCTCGCCCAAGCGCGGCCGAGGGTGCCCTCGCAAACATCCTGTGGCCACCACGGCAGCTCCCCGCTGCTGCGGAGATGATTTCCAGCATGGTGACGGGTGGACTGCTGCGGCCGGGGGGCGCGCTTCGGTCGTGCGTCCCCTTAGGCCGCGCTTTCGCGCTGCAGAGGTGCTCCCGGAGTTCATTGTGTGTTCGGCGGAGCCGACTAGCAGCCGACTTCCACTTCCTCGCTTCCTCCTCGGCGAGCTCCCGGCCGGCGCCCCGGGTGGCCTCTGGCTCCAAGCTGACGGCTGCTGCAGCTGGGCCTCATGGGCTTCACTGGAGGTCTCCGCAGCCGGGAGCCTGGCCTTGGCCCGCAGTTGGCAGACATTTGCCCGCGCGCGCGGCCTGAGCCGTCGGTGCACCCTGCACTTCAAGTTTGACGGCGATGCCTCCCTCTACGTGAGGGTGTTTGGGGAAGATGGTCACCGCGCGGGGTGCTGCCCTGAGGACGACGACCGCGGCCGGGAACCCAGCTCCGATGATGATGGAGAGGACAGCGCTCGCGTGACTGGCGGCGCTCAGGGTTCCCCAAGCTTCTCCGATTCTTCCTCAAGCGGCGACTCTTCCAGCGGTGGCCGCGGTCAGCCTCAACGCCGTCGTATCTGCTTGGGAGGTGGTAGCGTGTCTGCCCGCCGTCGCGCCTCGGTGAAGCGCGAGAGGGAGTCTACCTGAGCCCCGGAGGCGGCTCGAGTCCTCCCTGCAGGCCGGTGTGAGGCGAGCTGCGCCTGATTTGTTCTTTCTTTTCCTTTTTCCTGCGCAAAAAGACAGTAGTGCGGAGCCCCGCGGGGGCATGGTTGGGTTATTGCTGTTAATCATCATTTTGCTTCCGTTATCGTGCCTTCCGGCTATGTGCCCGCGCGTGGGTAGTTCCCGGCCCCAGCCGTGTGGGGCGACCGACCCAGGCCCTGTGTTCGTGTCGCGGTGCCCGTGGGGCACGGACTGGAGGGGTGCTCCTGTAATGGACCCAGGTCGCGAAACCTTTGAATGACTAGGACAGGAACACTCGCGAGGGCGCTCGGCTGCCCCCCACCTCGCGAGGCCTTGCATAAGAGAAATCGAGGCAGGAGAGTGAAAAGTCGAAGAACCACAAGCCAAAGACGGCAACAGCTTCAATAAAACTTTGAATGAGCATGAATAAGCCAACTGCGGAAAGCAAATGAAAAAGCCGCGTCCGGCACCTAATCTAGTCTTCGACGTCTTCTCACTAGCGCAGAGCTAAGCGCTGCCACTGGGCGTGGGAGGGAGCCCCAGGGCCTGAGGTCGGCGCTCCTGAGACTCCGGGGCGTGTACAGCCCCAACTCATTATTACGTGAGAGTGTCACGGGCAGCGAGCTTCACAGGCGTTGGCCTTCTTGACAGGCTCCGGGCCTTTTCCAAAACGTGACAGCTTCACAGGCATTCGCCTTCTTCACAGGCTCCGGGCCTTTTCCAAAATGCGACAGCTTCACAGGCATTCGCCTTCTTCACAGGCTCCGGGCCTTTCCCAAAACACGACAGCTTCACAGGCATTCGCCTTCTTCACAGGCTCCGGGCCTTTTCCAAAACACAACAGCTTCACAGGCATTCGCCTTATTCACAGGCTCCGGGCCTTTTCCAAAACGCGACAGCTTCACAGGCATTCGCCTTCTTCACAGGCTCCGGGCCTTTTCCAAAACGCGCCAGCTTCACAGGCATTCGCCTTCTTCACAGGCTCCGGGCCTTTTCCAAAACGCGACAGCTTCACAGGCAATCGCCTTCATCACGGGCTTTGGGCCTTTTTAGGGGTAGAACCTCCGGAGGTGCTAGATGTTCCATGCGTTCTGGACCGGCACCCCCTCCTGAGTCTCCAAGCGCGCGGAGCCAGGCCTGGAAACATGAACAACCTTGAACGGGCCCTCCCACATGGGAGAGAGCTTGTGCAATCCCTCCCTGGGGAGAACCCGCCTAAGCACGAGGTCTCCTACCTCGATAGTTCTGGGGAGGATGTCGCGGCAGTGATATTGTCGCAGTGCTTGTTGGTACCTCGCCGCTCACAGCGCGGCTTCTCGGCGACGTTCCTCCCCTAGCACAAGGTCCATCCCCTGCATGTCGTCCTGTTGTGCCTCGTCGAACGCCAGGACCCGTGCGGAGCAACATCTGACCTCGTGAGGGAGGACTGCTTCGGCTCCGTAGACCAGGAAGAACGGGGTCTCTCCAGTCGGCTTGGTCGCGGTTGTGCGGATGGACCACAACACGGACTGAAGCTCGTCGTACCAACCTCTACCGCAGGCCCCCAGCTTCTTCTTGAACGTCCTGGTCTTGAGGCCCCTCAGGACCTCTGCGTTGGCTCGCTCGGCCTGGCCGTTGCTTCGGGGGTGCGCCACCAAAGCGTAGCATATCTTCGTTCCAAGGTTAGCACAATATGTTTTGAAAAGGTTACTGGTGAACTGCGAACCGTTGTCCGTGATGATGCGGTTCGGCACCCCGAACCGGCTCACGATGCCCCTGATGAACTTGATCGCGGAACCCGCGGGGATGGTGCGGATGGCCTCTACTTTAGCCCACTTGGTGAACTTGCCCACGGCGACGTAGAGGTAGCGGTAGCCCCGGGCGCCCGAGGAAATGGGCCCAGGATGTCCAGCCCCCAGACTGCGAATGGCCATGAAAGGGGTATAGTCTGCAGGCCTCCTGCCGGCTGATGGATCTGCTTGGCGTGGAACTGGCAGGCCTGACAAGCTTTCACTAGTTCGACGGCGTCATTGAGTGCGGTGGGCCAATAAAACCCACTGTGGAACGCCTTGCCGACGAGGGTCCGTGATGATGAATGATGTCCACAGTCTCCGCCGTGTATATCTTCTAGCAGTTCCTTTCCTTGCTCCCTGGAGATGCAGCGCAGGGATACACCGTTTGGTCGCTTCTGATAGAGCTCTCCATCCTTGATGCAGTATGCCATGGCCTGTCGTGCCACACGCTCCGCTTCCTCCTCCTTCTCTGGCAGGGTCCCTTGTGTTAAGTAACTACAGAGCTCCGTGATCCAGCACCCTTCCTGAGGTTCCATCGTCAGGAGCAGGTGTGCTCCTGAGGCCGGGCCACAGGCCGGGGCTCCTGAGGCAGGTGGCTGGGGGAGCTCCTCCCGAGGCTGAGCGGTGTTTGACAATGACGGCAGGGCTGAGGGCTTGAAGAGCCGCTCCTCGAAAACGCCAGGCTCCTGAGGTAACCACCTGGACGCCCGTTTGGCGATGTCGTCGGCCTCCTGATTGGTGCCTGGGGGCACATGCTGCAACTCCAATCCCCAGAACTGCTTCTCCATCCTGCGGACCTCTGCAAGGTAGGCTTCCATGTGCTCATCTTTCGGCTCGTACACCTTGTTGGAGAAATTGACAAGGAGCTGCGAATCGCCCTTGATGGTGAGGCGTTTCACCCCCAGGGCAGTTGCGGCCTTCAAGCCTGCTATTAAACCTTCATACTCCACTATGTTGTTGGAGACCTTTTCACCTTGCTGGAAATAGAGCTGCACAGCGTAGTAGAGCTTGTCCTGAGTGGGCGATATAAGCACCGCCCCAGCCCCAGCGCCGTGCCTGGAGAACGCCCCATCGAAGTACATGACCCAGCCTTCTGGCGCCTCGCTTCCCGGGGAGAGGGACCAATCCTCGTCGGCCTTGAGGCCTGGTGCCTCCGTCCATTCCGCCACAAAATCCGCCAATGCTGCTCCCTTGATGACTCTGGTCATGCTGAATTCGAGCTGAAACGCTTGTAGTTCTATGTTCCACTCAGCGACCCTTCCAGCTGAGTTAGGGCTCCTGAGCACTCTCTCCAGGGGGTATGACGAGACGACCTTGATGGGGTGGCCCTGAAAATAGTGCCGCAGCTTGCGCGAGGCCACCAGTAGCACGAGGAGGAGTTTCTGAGGCATGGGGTACCGTGCACTTGCGTCCCACAACACCATGCTGACGAAGTACACTGGGTGCTCAATGAGATTGGGTGCGCCAGTGCTGGTGGCTCCCTTGGGAGACCATGGCACCTCATGAGGCGATGAGGCCTCCTGAGGCTGGCCATCTGGGAGAGGGGCCTCTTCCGCCTCCGGTGCACTCCTCTGCGGCGGCTGATCCTCCTCAGCCGCGGTGGCGGTTTCTGCGGGCCTTCCTTGTTCCTGTTTTGCCTTGTCCCGGGCTGCTGCTGTGGTTTTGATTCGACGCTCCTCTCTAACCGCCACCAGGGCTGCGCTAGCGGAGTAGGGAGTGGCGGCGAGGTAAAGCACTAGGGGATCTTGAGGGCGCGGAGCCACCATGACCGGTGGGCTGGTCAGGTATCTCTTGAGATCCTGGAACGCTTTGTCGGCCTCTTCAGTCCACTCAAAGGGCCCCTTTTTCTTCATTAGCTGGAAGAAAGGCAGCGCTCGCTCCCCCAACTTGGAGATGAAGCGCCCTAGCATGGTCGCGCGCCCAGTGAGCTTCTGCATTTCTCTGAGGGTCTTTGGCGGGCTCATGTCCTCGATCGCCTTGACCTTTTTTGGGTTAGCCTCGATGCCTCGGTGGGACACGAGGAAACCCAAGAGCTTGCCCGAGGGGACTCCGAACACACACTTCTCTGGGTTGAGCCGTAGGTTCACTGCATTGAGGCTCGCCAAGGTTTCCTCCAGGTCTTGTATCAGGGTCCTGGCCTCCCGAGACTTTACCACAATGTCATCGACGTAAGCCTCGACATTCTTCCCGAGCTGTGGGCCCAAGGTGATGTGCATCAGCCGCTGAAAGGTCTCCCCTGTGTTACGCAACCCGAATGGCATGCATGTGTAGCAGTACACCCCACACGAGGTTAGGAAGGCTGTCTTTTCGACGTCTTCTACCGCCATCTTGATCTGGTGATACCCAAAGAAGGCATCCAAGAAGCATAGCAGGTCGCATTCCGCGGTGGAATCGACGATCTGGTCGATGCGGGGGAGCGGCAACGGATCTTGCGGGCATGCCTTGTTGAGGTTGGTGAGGTCGACACACATGTGCTCCTTCCCTCCCTTCTTTGGCACAACGACAGGGTTGGCCAACCAATCCGGGTATTGGACCTCGCGAATGACCCCAGCGGTCTCTTGGACGATGAAGGCCTGCTTTTCGGTGGACTGCCCCCTTGCCTTCTGCTTCATAGGGCGCACATTGGGGCACACGTTGAGGTGATGCTCGATTACACTCCTAGGGATCCCCGCCAACTGGTCAGGCTCCCAAGTGAATACCTTCTTGTTCGCACACAGGAACCCGACCAAGGCCTCCTCCTACTCGGGTTCGAGGTTGGCGCCTATGGTGAAAGTGGCGTTGGTGGACCCGTCCTCATCGACGGGTATCCGCTTGGTTTCTGTCGTGTCTTGTGTGAACAATTGTTTCTTCTTGGTGGGTGCAGCCCCCTTGGGCTCGGGGGTCTTCGAGTCGGCGGACTATGCGGACGCTGCCGTCTTGAAGGCGAGCTTGAGCACCCGCAGCGCATCTCCGGTGTCCCCGTGCACGGTGAGGACACCGCTGCTTCCGGGCATCTTCATGAGATTGTACGCCGGGTGCGTCGCGGCCATGAACTCGGCCAGCGCTGGGTAGCCGAGGATGGCGTTGTAGGGAAGGCCGATGGGGGCGATGTCGAAGTCGACCAGCTCCGTGCGGAAGTTGTGGTAGGTGCCGAAGGTTACTCGGAGCCGGATCTATCCCAAGCAGCTGGATGATCCGCCCCCAACGCCTGAGAAGGGCCGGCTGGGTTGCAGCCGTTCCAGGGGTATGCAGAGGAGGTTGAAGGCCTCGACCGAGAGTACGCTGAGGCCCGCACTGCCATCGATGAGAGTTCTGGTGATGGCCACCTGGCAGATGGTGGGGGTGCACAGCATGGGGAGCGCACCCGAGCAGGCCGAGTTGGAGGGGTGGTCCTCCGAGCTGAAGGTTAGGCCGGCCTTGGGCGCCGCCCGGTCCGGGAGAGCCCCCTGCTGCGTGGGAGCGGTGCTGACCCGGCTGATGAATGGCTCGACGTGGTGACTTGTAGGCGGCGCCTGCGAGCCGCCCAGGAGGGCTGCGACGACCGGGGATGTTGGTGTAGCATGATGGGCGGGGAAGAAGCTGCGGGTCTCTTCCCAGAGGCCACGGAGGCTGCCGGCAGGTGGAGCAGCCACGTGCGCGGAGCGCCGGTGAGGGCCATGGGGAGCCAGTTGGCCATGACCCTATCGTCACCTCCAGCTTCGAGGTTGGCCTCCTCGTACGCCAGCAAGAAGGCCAGCGGATCAGTCGCGCCGCCGTAGCGCGGCGGCGTCGTTGGCTTGAACTGGTCCGGCCACCGTACCCGTTGCTGGGCTGTGGCCAGGGCTCGGAGCCCCCTGGCCCCCGTGCTGGTGCCGGCGGCCGGAGCGGGCGCCGCGCTACTCATCGCAAGGCAGGTCGTGGCGGTGGCGGAAGGGAAAACTCCGGTGCACCCCTACCTGGCGCGCCAAATGTCGGATTTCGGGTTCCGGCAGACCCTTGAGGTTCGAACACAGGGGTGCGCACGGAGATTCCGCCTCCTACCTACCTGCACCCCTCCGCCTCGCTAAGATCTAAGCTATGGGAAGAACGACACAAGAGACACAGGGTTTATACTGGTTCGGGCCACCATTGTGGTGTAATACCCTACTCCAGTGTGTGGTGTGGTGGATTGCCTCTTGGGCTGATGATGATGAACAATACAAGGAAGAACAGCCTCGCGAGGGTCTGTTCTTGGTTGGGGGGACGAACTTCTAGGGGGAGTTCAGTCACCCTTCTCTCTCTCTCTCCGGTTTCGATCCCCCGTTCCTACTATGGTGGCTAGTCCTATCTATAGAGGCCCTGGTCCTCTTCCCAAATATCGAGCGGGAAGGAGGCCAACAATGGCGGGCTAATTTGAAGGGGGACAGCTAGTACCAGCTATCCTGACAAAAGTAGTCTTCGCCTGCACAAAGCTCTGGTGGTGATGCCGTCTTGGGCCTCATGATGACCTCCGTCTTGCGGTCCTCCTGGTCTTGGTCCTGTTGCACTGAAATGGCAACCTTTGCCTGATGCCTCGGTACTCCGCGGCTGCGCTTTCCCCCTTTTCACCAAAGCGGAAAGGAGGACACTGCGCAAGCTGGCGCTCGCCTAGCGCCCTTGGTCGTCATGGCTTGCATCACAAGCACCTCGTGAGGTACCCCGCCTTGATCTCTCTGCCTCCTCACGAGCTAGCCTGGTGAGCCCGTGCCTGAGGAAGCTCCGTGTCGTCCGCCCCGCGAGGCTTGGACCCTCGCGAGGGTCTTGAGTCTATGCTGATGAGGATGGGCTGTGCTGGGCCCCCCTTTGAGCCACGCCACAGGCCGCAGGCAGGCAAGTCTGGTGACCCCCGTTCCCAGAACACCGACAGCAAGGTGAAGGCTTGCGATGATATATATGGATCTTCGTGATGAAATAATTGAAAGAAGTTGGAACTCCGAGAAAAGAGAAGATGAAACAATTGAAATTAGGAGTTTGATGAGCCTCCGGAATAGGGAATTGAGTTCACTCGACGAAACAAGAATAAGAATAACATTATGCTTATCCTTCACCAATTAAATTGATGACAAACAACGGATTTGACATATTACTTATTCTCGTAGAAAAGATTAAGAGAGATATAACATAAACCTGAGAGTGTCTTCAATGAACTGTCGGTAGGATTGGAACAACGAATGGATTGATATGATAACAGCGGAAGAGAATCCTCGAAGAACCACCGTAAGAATTGAAAATGAACGAAGTAAAAAAGAATGAATCACCAGGTAAGAATTGTGAAATGAACGAAGATACTTGAGACAATCTAGATACATGAGAATGAAGGGATCGCGAACTGATTAGAGATCACTTGAACGATGCACCGATAAGATTGGAGAATGATAACTGACAGTTGAGAATGAATAACCCTGAATTGATGGACTCCGGATAACAAATTGAGAAGACTCTTGAATTGCTCCGGATAGGTGAAAAGAATTCCCACAATCGAAAATAATTATGAGAGGATGGCAACAAGCTAGAATCATGAAGCTTGAAGAGAATGGAGCAAGATTAAAGACAAACTCTTCTTCGGTCTTCAAAATCCGAGAATGATGAAGAGAAACACCACCATGAATTATTTAGACAGTCCGGAAGAATCAAAACGAAGAGGTTGAGCCAACAATGAAAAGAATTCGACAGATCTTGGAGAAAAACATAAGACTGATGATAATTCATTCTTACGTCAAACTTCGAAAAGAATTTAGGAATAGCTCTGGTGAAAATTAGAAGAGTCAGGTAAGATCCTGGGAAAAGACCTGTGGGTTAGGGCCCACTCAAAAGATACACCGTTAAAATGATTACTTGAAAAGGATAATGCACCAGTTGCATTAAATGGCTTGAATTAGATAACAACCTCGAAATAGGTTGAACGAATCTTGAATGACTAGACAAGCCTTTTGAGATATCTTGAGCACTCCGAAACAATTGAATAGTGAGAAGTGGATGATTAAGAGGTGCACCGGCATGAGAAAAGCATTGGGCAAAAAGAAAAGACTATGCTCAAAACCAAAGCTTGAATTTAATCCACCGGAGAAAAGAAAAGAATGAAGAGTGATGAACTTGAGGTTCCGTTAGGATCTTCATGAGAATCACCGGGTAAGGACATTGACGGAAAAGAATGGAGAGACTTCATAACCATAAGATAGATACTTGATAAAGAAATCTTAGTCCTTGAAGAAAAAGGGTGGGTGGGTGGAAAAACAAAAACAATTTGGAGACGGATGAAACAAACACTGTTGAGAAGAACTGATACTTGATCTAGCGGATGTTGAAATGATCGGATCCACTTGAAGAGAAAACACGCCGGATGAAAAGGATTGACATGACAGACTCGATGATCGAGAAGGATTAGTATTCGCATAGGAGTATGAGAACACCGCTTAGGAAAAGTATGGAATCAACACTTGACATCGAAGCAACTCGAATACCACAGCTCAAAAACAAAACAAAGGATAGGCTTGCAAAATAAGCTGGAACAAACATATGATAGAGATTTCGTTTGAAGTTTTCGTGGTGGGGCCTACACGGGCTCGATCGTACAGCACCATCATGTACAAGGCAGTGCACATGACATACGAGGCATCCCCGAGTCAGCATAGCCAAGGACTCTTTAAGACACAACGAGACCACTGTAAAACCAACCGTGAATAGGCGGACCACTAGACGTCGAACCCCAATTTCATATCATATATACGTCGGAAATATATATATCCTAAGAGCTACTTGAATTCCCACTTATAAACTCCCGAAACTTTCTGGTTATGCAATCAGGTGTTGGGGATACAGGGGAAGCATAATATCTCACCCAAAACTACACAAATCCTACATCTAGCTGTATCCATCCTTCAACACATAACCAAGAAACCTTCGAAAATCGTTTACCTCAACCTTCGAAAAGCATCTGTTATATGTGTTATGGCAATACTCCCGTACTCCCACCCAGTACTTGGTGGCGTTGAGGTTATCTCACCAACAACTGCATAAAAGAGATTTTCGATGTCGGCAAAACTCAGGTATTCCAGAACCGCAACGATAAAATTGTGACGACAACACCTCGGAGCTCAACTCCCCGGGACACTGCCACAACCCCTAAATGTCAGGAGGCACCAAGAACAATGTTCTGGTCACAAAACCATCGGAACGATTCCAAGATACCCGCGTGAACCTAATTTTTTTATAGTGAAATTTGAGAAGAGAAGAGTCAAAACTCTACGTCAGGATGCCTTACCAGAGTGATGAAGGGACTAAGGAGTAAAAAGAATCGTACTCTTCGATATATATATAATTCCTAAATGACTCAAAACATTTTTCTAGACTGAACTACGCCAACGATTCGATCAAGCAGGGGGCTCCTAAGGTCGAGGAAGGCTCTTATTACCAACTTGTAACGCCCTCGATGCGGCTCTATCTCGCACGTGTCGAAGCACGACTTAGAGGCATAACCGCATTGAAAGCAATGTCGCAAGTGAGGTAATCTTCACAACAACCAATGTAAATAAATAAAGGGAAAGGTATATAGTTGGCTTACACTTGCCACGTAACACAAATACATAAATAAGTCATTACATTCATCCAATACACTCAAGGTCCGACTATGGAACCAAAATAAAGATCAACCCCCAAATGCGACAAAGTCCCCGATCGCCCCAACTGGGCACCACTACTGATCATCTGGGAAAGGCACGTAGTAACGACGAGAGTCTTCATCGAACTCCCACTTGAGCTCAATCGCATCACCTGGAGTGGTATCATCGGTCCCTGCATCTGATTTTGGAAGTAATCTTTGAGTCACGGGGACTCAGCAATCTCACACCCTCGCGATCAATACTATTTAAGCTTATAGGAAAGGTAAAGGTATGATGTGGAGCTGCAGCAACCGACTAGCATATATGGTGGCTAAGATATTCGCAAAAGAGAGCGAGAAGAGAAAGGCAAAGGCACGGTCGAACAACTATGATCAAGAAGTGATCCTAGAACAACCTATGTCAAGCATTACTCCAACACCGTGTTCACTTCCCGGACTCCGCCGAGAAGAGACCATCACGGTAACACACGTGGTTGATGCATTTTAAATGAAGTTTAGTTTCAGGTTATCTACAACTGGACATTAACAAATTCCCATCTGCCCATAACCGCGGGCACGGCTTTCAAAAGTTCAAATCCCTGCAGGGGTGTCCCAACTTAGCCCATCACAAGCTCTCACGGTCAACGAAGGATATTCCTTCTCCCAAGACAATCCGATCAGACTCGGCATCCCGGTTACAAGACATCCTCGACAATGGTAAAACAAGTCCATCAACACCGCCCGAATGTGCCGACAATTCCCGATAGGAGCTGCACATATCTCATTCTCAGGGCACACTCAGATGAGACATCCTACGAGTAAAACCAACCCTCAAGTTGCCCCGAGGTGGCCCCGTAGACTACTCGGTCAGACCAACACTCAGAGGAGCACTGGCCCAGGGCGGTTTAAATAAAGATGACCCGTGAGTCCGCGGAACCCAAGGGAAAAGGAGGCTAGGTGGTGAATGGTAAAACCAATGTTGGGCATTGCGGGAGGAGTTTTATTCAAGGCAAACTGTCCAGGGGTTCCCATTATAACCCAACCGTGTAAGGAATGCAAAATCCGGGAACATAACACCAATATGACGGAAACTAGGGCGGCAAGAGTGGAACAAAACACCAGGCATAAGGCCGAGCCTTCCACCCTATACCAAGTGTATAGATGCATTAATTAAATAAGAGATATTGTGATATCCCAACAAAATATCCATGTTCCAACAAGGAACAAACTCTAATCTTCACCAACAACTAACAACGCTATAAGAGGGGCTGAGCAAAGCGATAACATAGCCAAACAATGGTTTGCTAGGACAAGGTGGGTTAGAGGCTTGGCTTAACAATATGGGAGGCATGATAAGCAAGTGGTAGGCATCACAGCATAGGCATAGCACTAGATCGAGCAGCTAGCAAACAAAGATAGAAGTGATTTCGAGGGTATGGTCATCTTGCTTGAGATCCCGCAAGGAAGAAGAACGAGTCCATGAGGAAGACAAACGGACGACATCGAACGAATCCTCACAACACGACGTTATCGGAACCAACCCGAGGAAGCAACACCAGAAAGAAGCAAACAACATAGTAAACAACCATCACATAAACATGGCATGATGCACAATCAAGTATGATGCATGTCCGGTTTAATGAAGCATGGCATGGCAAAGTGCACAAGCAACCCTATAAATTAAGTGGAGCTCAATATGCATCTCCGTTGCATATTGACGGATCACCACGTGACTTATTTAGTTCGATCTTGTTTATGTACCCAGGAATATTAAATGTTGTTAGCATGGCAAGAGGGTGAAGCCAATGAAAACTACCTATCTAGGCAAGTTTAAATGAGGCCGGAACAACAAACAACAATTCCGGAAACTCCTCATGTGCATATTTTGGTTTGGTACTGTTCTGCTCTAAACACAATTTTAGAGTTTTTAAACATGCAAAGCAATTTCACCATGTTAAACTAGACATTTTTCTACCCCATTTACATATAAAGTTTGTTAAGTTTGGAGCTACGGTCATTAAGTTATGAAATAAATCATTTTAGCATGTTATTTGAGTAAATTTAAACAAAAAACATTTTAAGCATTTCAAACGTGGAGGAAAGTGGCATAATATGAAACTAGATGCAATTCTAAGCATATTTCATGTATAAAGTTTTTCCATATGATGCACAGTTTGAGATATATGATATGCATGAAGTTCGAGGGCTTTTCTGCAATTCTGTTTTTAACTGGATAAATAGATAAATCACTCCTCGGGAAAAAAACAGGAGTCGGGCCGAAACTGGCCCGAACTGGGCTGCACAGGAGCAAACAGGAGGTGGGCTTCCTCACGTTGGGCTTTAGGGAGCCGGGCCTTGGCATCTTGGTGTTGGGCCGGCCTTGGCGCTGGATCTGGGCCTTGACTGTGGTTCTGGCCCAAGCGGGCGATCGCATTGCTCTTCCTCTCTGCTTGACAGGAAACAGAGCAGAGCAGCGAAGTCAATGGTCTCCGGCACGGCGGCGAAGGACGGAAGGCGGCGGTTCTGGGCGACGCGGGAACGGACAAGGGCGGTGCAGGGCCGGGACGGTGCGATGGCACATGACTTCGGGGCGCTGGCAGTGTTGGTTGAAGGTGGCGGCGGACGAGGATGGAAGCAGGGGTGCACCGCGGTCCTCGTTTCCCTTGCGGGCTCGAGGAAGAAGCAGAGGGGCAGAGGAACTGGGCGCGGCGGCGACAGGTCTCGGTGAAGGCGCACGCAGTGGCGGAGCTGGAGCGAGGGAGGCAGCGCAATTCGGTTTCTGCAGGGAGGCGAGAACAATGCCGATGTGCTCCACAGCCACGGCGGACGAGGGACTTGAGGCGCAAGGCGAGCCGGGCTCGAGCAGATCCGGCAGTGGCGCTTGCTCGGAGGCTACCGGACGAAGCGGAACGACGGCGGCGACGTCGTGGAGCTTGAGCGAGCTTCTGCTTGTTCCTGGGAAGGAGAGAGAGAGAGGGCCACCGTGAGAGAGAGAGAGAGAGAGGAAAAATTAGGAGGAGGAGAGAAAAGGGACGAGGCCGGTCCTGGTCATGGCCGTCGGCGGCGGGGTCGCTGGAGGGCGCGGGCGCGAGGGCTCCTGCTCCGCTGCTGCTACGGGTTTGAGGAGAAAGCAGAGGAGGAGCTTCAGGGAAGGAGGAGGCTGTGGCCGGACCGATGTATGGATGGATCAAAGGGACTGGGTTAGCTCAACGCTGAAAATCGGGAAGGTGGTCGGCTGCGGGTTTGGATCTGGGAGGATTCCGAGGTGGGAGGTGAGTGAGTGGTTGGCTGGCGGTGGCGTGGTGGGAAAAGGTGGATTGGATAGGGTAGGCTAGGGTTAGACTGTTATATATATAGCAGATGAAATCAGTATAGGGCGGTTAGGTCCCTCCGATCATAATCGGACGGACGGGAAAAAATAGGTTAGGTAGCCCAAAAAGAAAAACGGAGACGTTTTGTAGATGTTTGGGGATGATCCGAACCCAACGGAGCCGACTGTCCGAGTCGGGTTCGGGACAACTATCGGACGCGCACGCGAGGAGGGCCGCAGGCTGACGACAGAGGTTAGGTTGATTCTCGTGGTGGGTAGAGGACTGTGCAGAAGGCCTCAGGCTGAGAGAAGAGAGAGAGAGAGAGAGAGACCCGTCAGCGGTTTTCGGAGGCCGAAAACGTCCGACGTTAGACCGACTATATTGTCGCTATAGTTTAACGCTTGGGCTATCAAACGAACTCCGAATGCGATGAAGCTTGACAGGCGGTCTATCTACACTATAATAAGACCACACGCGAACTTTCATCCCATTCCGAGAACATTTTCTGGCCACTTATAAACTAATATTTCGGACGTGTCGCGGGCGCGTGCAAGTGTGTCTGGACTCAGAACGGACAACGGAAGGAACGGGGAGACAGGGACAGATGCAAGTTTTGAAAACATGATGATGCAATGCACTTGATGACATGAAAAGATGCAACACGCAAGCGAATGACATGGCAACGACAGCGAATAACTAGAAGACACCTGGCACGTCGGTCTTGGGGCGCTACACTCTTTGCCCCCTGCTGACCCTAACATTTTCCAGGAGTTAGCTGACATCTTCCCATAAGAAGTGCCACCGGGATTACCACCTATTCGAGGGACTGAGCATCAAATTGACTTAATTCCCGGTGCATCGCTACCCAACAGTGCACCATACCGTACCAATCCAGAGGAGACGAAGGAGATTATGCGTCAAGTACAGGAGCTGCTCGACAAAGGTTACATACGTGAATCTCTTAGTCCTTGTGTTGTTCCTATTATACTAGTGCCTAAAAAGGATGGTACGTCGCGTATGTGTGTTGATTGTAGAGGCATTAATAATATTACTATTCATTATCGTCATCCTATTCCTAGGCTCGATGGTATGCTTGATGAATTGAGTGGCTCTAGAATTTTCTCCAATGTTGATTTGCATAGTGGATACCATCAAATTCGTATGAAATTGGGAGATGAATGGAAAACGGCATTTAAAACTAAGTTTGGTTTATATGAGTGGTTAGTCATGCCTTTTGGGTTAAGTAATGCACCTGGTACTTTCATGAGACTAATGAATGAAGTTTTACGTGCTTTCATTGGACGATTTGTGGTAGTCTATTTTGATGATATACTGATTTATAGTAGATCTTTGGAGGAACATTTGGAACATTTACGTGATGTTTTTATTACTCTACGTGATGCACATTTGTTTGGTAACCTTGGGAAGTGCACATTCTGCATTGATCGAGTATCTTTTCTTGGCTATGTTGTTACTCCACAGGGAATTGAAGTTGATAAAGTCAAGATTGAAGCTATTGAGTGTTGGCCGCAGCCCAAAACGGTCACACAAGTGAGGAGTTTTCTTGGCCTCGCTGGATTCTATAGGTGTTTTGTGAGAGATTTCAGCACCATTGCTGCACCTCTCAATGAGCTTACAAAGAAGGATGTGCCTTTTGTTTGGGGTACCGCACAGGAAGAAGCCTTCACGGTATTGAAAGATAAGTTGACACATGCTCATTTACTCCAACTTTCTATTTTAATAAGACTTTTGAGCTTGAATGTGATGCTAGTGGAATTGGATTAGGAGGTGTGTTATTACAAGATGGCAAACCTGTTGCATACTTTTCTAAAAAATTGTGTGGGCCTAGTCTAAACTAGTCTACTTATGATAAAGAATCATATGCTCTTGTTCAGACCTTAGAAACATGGCAACACTATTTATGGCCCAAGGAATATGTTATACATTCTGATCATGAATCTTTGAAACACATTAAAAGTCAAGCAAAATTGAACCGTAGACATGCTAAATGGGTTGAATTCATTGAGACTTTCCCTTATGTCATTAAACACAAGAAGGGTAAAGAAAATGTTATTGCTGATGCTTTGTCTTGTCGTTATACTATGCTTTCACAACTTGACTTTAAAATATTTGGTTTGGAGACCATCAAAGATCAATATGTGCATGATGCTGAATTTAAAGATGTATTGCACAATTGTAAGGAAGGGAGAACTTGGAACAAGTTCGTTCTTAACGATGGATTTGTGTTTCGTGCTAACAAGCTATGCATTCCAGCTAGCTCCGTTCGTCTTTTGTTGTTGAAGGAGGCGCATGGAGGAGGATTAATGGGACACTTTGGCATCAAGAAGACGGAGGATATACTTGCTACACATTTCTTTTGGCCAAATATGAGCGGGATGTTGAGCGTTTTGTTGCTCGCTACACTACATGTCAAAAAGCTAAGTCACGACTCAATCCTCATGGTTTATATATGCCTCGGGATCTATGGACTTTGTTTTAGGTTTACCTCGAACAAATAAGGGGAGGGATAGCATATTTGTTGTCGTGGATAGGTTCTCGAAAATGGCACACTTTATACCATGTCATCAAACCGATGATGCTGTTAATGTTGCTGATTTATTCTTTCGTGAAATTATTCGCTTGCATGGTGTGGCAAATACTATTGTTTCTGATCGTGATACTAAATTTCTTAGCCACTTTTGGAGATGTTTATGGGCTAAGTTGGGGACTAAACTGCTTTTTAGTACTACTTGTCACCCACAAACTGATGGACAAACTGAAGTAGTCAATAGAACATTGTCTACTATGCTTAGGGCTGTTTTGAAGAATAATAAGAAAATGTGGGAAGAATGTTGGCCTCATATTAAATTTGCTTATAATCGTTCATTGCATTCTACTACTAAGATGTGCCTTTTTGAAATTGTGTATGGTTTCCTACCTCGTGCGCCTATTGATTTGTTGCCTCTTCCATCTTCGGAGAAGGTTAATTTTGATGCTAAAGAACATGTTGAATTGATTTTAAAAATGCATGAGTTAAATAAGGAAAACATTGAGCGTATGAATGCCAAATATAAACTTGCTGGAGATAAGGGTAGAAAACATGTTATGTTTGCACCTGGAGATCTTGTTTGGTTACATTTGGGTAAGGATAGATTTCCTAATTTGCACAAATCAAAGCTAATGCCACGTGCTGATGGTACTTTTAAGGTGTTAGAGAAAATAAATGATAATGCATATAAACTTGAGCTGCCTGCAGATTTTGGGGTTAGTCCCACTTTTAACATTGCAGATTTAAAGCCTTATTTGGGTGAGGTAGATGAGCTTCCGTCGAGGACGACTTCATTTCAAGAAGGGGAGGATCATGAGGACACCAATACCATTGTTACACCCACAGCCCCTGCTGCTATACATATTGGACCAATTACTAGAGCTCGCGCATGCCAATTAAAGTATCAGGTACTTTCGTTTCTTGGTAATGATTCTAATGTTCATGAGAATATGATGCTGCCTAAATTGGATACATTTGTGTTGCTTACAAATGAAGGGCCTGGCATGGATAAGAAGGACGAACACTGGAGCAATACCAAGCATGGAGATGATGGCATGCGCAAGGGGATCAAGAACAGAGTTACAAGTGTTGATTTTAGGACTTTGAAGCCACCATAAGGAGTGCATGAAGACTTGAAGAAATGTACAAGATGCCACTTCATAAATTTCGTGCGGAGGCTATTCTAGGTGCTGCGACACATTATTATTGGGCCAGGCCCATGTATTTTCAAAATACTTAAGTATAGGGTGTTTTTAAGTCCGTATGTGCGGGGAAACACGAGTTAGGGTTGGTTTCGGACCCCTCCTCCAAGGGCCACGAAATTCCCCTCTCTTCCTCCATATATACAACCCTTAGGGCGTTGTTTAGACTTTAGGTTTTTTAGATTGAAGTTCGCCATAGGTGCAACTTCGCGTACTTCGTTTGTGTTCAACGACCAAACAAAGGCGTCACAGAACCCCACCTTTGATCAATAAAGCTTTCCTCTTATATTCGCAATATCCAGATTGCAATCTTAGTTTCTTGCTTGTTCTTCGTTTGCCTGCAGGAAATAGACCTTCGTGGTCAGGTTGATCGTGCTCTGGCATGGTCAATAACCTCTCGGAGTTGGTTTAGCAATTGCTAAGGCGCGACATCCTCGCACGTTCGTAGTCGGATCGTCAAAGTTGATTTCCTCCAAAATGATAGCCACCATCTCATTGAAAGACGGGACACCTTTGCCTCTATCACCACCATGACGGCGGGACGAAGGTCATCGCGGACCCCACCGCTGCGTCACCACCAGAGCCTTTTGCAGGTGAAGACTACTTTTGTCAGGATAGCATGTACTAGTTTCCCCCCTTCAAATTTGGCTGTTGTGGGATGCCTTCCTGCCTACATTTGGGAAGAGGAACAAGGACACCATAAATAGGACTTAGCCACCACCATAGAAAGGGAGATCATTCACATCATCCTCTCACCCACTAGCTCATCGAGCTCAAGAATACCTCACCCCCTAAGGCTGTTCCACCACTATACTAGTTCATTCTCAGCCTCTCTAGGCAATCCACCACAAAGCTGGAGTAGGGTATTACACCACAAGTTGTCCCAAACCAGGATAAACCACTGTATCTCTTGTCCCTTGGGTTCGTCGAGCTATGCCATGGAATCATTGAGCAGGCAGACTGGGAAGGGAGAGTTCTTCTCACGCACCCCAGTGTTCGAACCTCTCAAGGGTCTACGGAACCTTGAATCTGACATGTATGAATATGCAAGGGTCTGAATCCTCTCTACGATTGCCATGGGCCTGCTTTTATAGGTCAAGGGGTCGCCACAGTGGCAAATCAGTCATTACATACTTACTAGATAGAAAACAGTGCTATCATCTAACTCTATAGGCAGATAGAGCGCATTAAATGCGCCGCTTAGTGTCACATCACAGCGTGCCCGTCAAGCCTTACCGGGCTGTTTTGCTAGCTTCGCGCCTGCTTGCTTGACACGTCTCAGGATGGTTGTCATTTGGAGGTGTTTTCTGTAGGAAATGGCTGCCATGTGGCAAGAAGTAGCCAGTTAGTCACTTAGGGGCTTGACACCACACTGATCGATGGCTTGCGTCGCTGTAAGGTGGAGCGGTGAAGCTTTGGCGGGGCAGTCCACCCTTGATGTGCCCCGTAAGCCTACCGGGGCGGTCTGGTGGCTTGTCTTCGGGGCAATGCTTATCCTCGCTAGGCTCACCTACCGGACAAGGGACGTTTTTCCCTTAGTGATATCTTGTCTCTATAGCTTGACATTGTCTTCTTGATCTGCACTTTAATTCTTAAAATAACTGATCTTTAGTGCTTGGTCTGATATTGGGTGTTGCAATCTTGTCCTTAGGCCAATGGGTGGACCCCCTCTAGTTGATTCTTTTGCCAGTATTTTTTTATATATTCCAAAACTATTCTCCGTAAATTTTCTTGTCATTTCGAGAACTTTTATTTCTGCGCAAAAATAACACCAAGGTAATTCTGCTGAAAACAGCGTCAGTCCGAGTTAGTTCTATTCAAATCATGCAAATTAGAGTCCAAAACAAGGGCAAAAGAGCTTGGAAAAGTATATACGATGGAGACGTATCAACTCCCCCAAGCTTTACCCATTCCTTGTCCTCAAGCAATTCAGTTGACAAACTAAAAGTGACAAAGAAAAACTTCTACAAACTCTGTTTGATCTTGTAGTTGCAAATATGTATAGCCAACATTTAGGTTTTCAGCAAAGATTATGAACTAACCATATTCATAATAACATTTAGGTCTCATATTTACTCATATCAATGGCATAATCAACTAGCGAGCAATAATAATAAATCTCGGATGACAACAATTTTTCAAAACAATCATGATATGATATAACAAAATGGTATCTTGCTAGCCCTTCTTGAGACTGCAAAACATAAATGCAGAGCACCCCTGAAGATTAAGGACTGACTAGACATTATAATTCATGGCAAAAGAGATCTAGTCACACTCATACTCAATATCAATTACTAACATAGCATACAAATGACGGTGGTGCTCTCTAACTGGTTCTTTTTATAAGAGGATGATGACTCGGCAATAAAAGTAAATAGATAGGCCCTTCACAGAGGGAAGCAGTTATTTGCAGAGGCGCCAGAGCTCGAGCTTTTAAAACAGAGATGAATATAATTTTGAGTGGTATGCTTTTATTGTCAACAAAACAACCAAGAGATCTCACTATCTTCCATGCTAGATACATTAAAGGTTGTTCCCAAACAGAATGGTAAAGTTTTTACTCCCCCTACACCAACAATCACACTCCACGGCTGGTTCGAAATAGCGGGTACCATCCATACCAACAATAGTCCTGGGGGAGTTTTGTTTGAAGTTAAATTTTGATTTGATTTCGAGCATGGAGCTGGACATCCTGAATACCATCCACTTTCTCGTGAATGACAAGTGAATCAACACTCATCGTGAGAATAACCCACCTATCATGGAAGATACTGGCAGCCCCTAGTCGCTACATGAGCCAGTCGGGCATACAAAACAGATTATTATTTGAAGGCTTAGATTTTGGCACATGCAAATTTACTTGGAACGGCAGGTAAATACCGCATGTAGGTAGGTATGGTGGACTCATATGGAACAACTTTGGGTTTATGTAAGTGGATGCACAAGCAGTATTCCCTCTTAGTACAAGTGAAGGCTAGCAAAAGATTGAGGAGCGACCAACTAGAGAGCGATAACAGTCATAAACATGCATTGAGATTAAACAACATTGAGTGCAAGCATGAGTAGGATATAAATCACCATGAACATAAATATCGTGGAGGCTATGTTTATTTGTTTCAACTACATGCCTGAACATGTGCCAAGTCAAGCCACTCGAATCATTCAAAGGAGGATACCATCCTATCATACTACATCACAACCATTTTAAAAGCATGTTGGCACTCAAGGTAAACAATTATAAACTCCTAGCTAATTAAGCATGGCATGAGTAACTATAATCTCTAATTGTCATAGCAAACATGTTTCATTCATAATGGGTTGAATCAAGAACGAGGAACTAATCATATTTACAAAAACAAAATAGGTCGAGTTCGTACCAGCTTTTCTCATCCCAATCATTTCATCATATATTCTCATTATTGCCTTTCACTTGCATGACCGAATTGTGTGGATAATAATAATAGTGCACGTGCATTGGACTAAGCTGGAATCTGCAAACATTTGTTCAAAGGAGAAGACAAGGTAATATGGGATCTTTGTTAGATCAACAATAATGCATATGACAGCCACTCAACATTTTCATCGTGGTCTTCTCCTCTCGACCCAAAGAACAGAAAAAGAATTTTAGAGAAATGCACTGAAATATTTTTTGAAGTTTTTCTTTTTCTGAAGAAGGTAAAACAAGGACGAGAAAAACTATTTACACGGGAAAGCTCCCAACAAGCAAAAGAAGAATGAGAAATCTTTTTGGCTTTTCTTTAATACTACTACTAAATAAACTAGAAAGAGAACTAAAAAGAAGTGAGAACTAATTTTTTTGGATTTTCTCAAAGTTTGTCAAACACACAAGAAGAAAGTGAGAAAAATAAATAAACTAACATGGGTAATACAATGAAAAAGTATGAACACCGACAAGTGAAATGAGTGTGTAAACATGAATGTAGTGTCGGTGAGAAATGCGTACTCCCCCGAGCTTAGGCTTTTGGCCTCAGTTGGTCTATGGCCGCAACTGGCCTGGATTGTATTCGAAATGGTAGTTGGGGTTGTACTGTGCTGCGGCAGCTACGCTTGGCGGGCTGCCTCATGGAGGCGAGCGGCCTCCTCTGCTCTCCCATACTCGTCCGCCTCCGCCCTGGTTATGAAGTATATTTGTTTCACCTGAAAGTTAAAGAAGGCTGGAGCGGGAAGCATAATACAAAAGGAGCACTCCCTGTCAAAGATTAGTCGGTACAGGAGAGACTGTTCGTTCCTCTCAAGAAACTGGTAGGGTATCATAGCATTATAATCAGGGAGAGAAGGTGGTAACTCAATGTCATCCTCCCTTATGCGTACCCCAAGATAATTAGCTAAACGGGTGGCATAAATTCCACCAATGAAATCTCCATCTTTAGCATTGAGATGTAACCTCCTTGCAATAATAGCCCCCAAGTTATATTGTTTATCACCCAATACCACACACTTGAGGACACTAAGATCTGAAGCACAAAGGTGGCTATGATCAAGTTTATCGTTAATGCATCTACCTATAAAGAGAGCAAATTAATGCATGGCAGGAAAGTGAATGCTCCCTATGGTAGCTTGTGTAATGTTTCTACTTTCTCCCACAGTGATGCTAGCAAGGAAATCATTATAATCAGTTTTACGAGGTTCACTAAGAATACCCCATTGTGGAATCTTGCATGCATCACTAAAATCTTCTAGGTCCATGGTATATGATTTATCATAGAGATCAAATAAAACAGAATGAGTGGTGCATTGGGATGTAAACTTAAATCTTCGCACAAATGAATCGGTGAGGTGATAGTACCGTCGACAATTATATGACATGAAGTCTTCAAGGCCAGTAGTTTGCATATATGTATCAAATTCCGCCTTAAATCCTACATGAACCATGAATTGATCTGACGGCCATTCGCAAGGCCATACTGGAGCTTCTCTTGGTGGTTCAAGGTCCAGCTCACGTATCGTGAGCCTTGGGGCTTGCTTCCTCGAGGAACCACCTTGGTATATCTTCCTAAACATTTTCTTCCTCTAATTTTTTTTTGAAATTTTTAGTGACTCGAAATAAAAGTGAACCAAATGCAACAAGATTGACAGCAACTACTCCTACAAGTGTCTAGAGGTTGTATCATGCATCATACCTACTTTGGACCCTATAAATTTGACATGCAAGCTCAAGAACAAGGTCACCATAGTAGCAAAAATTTGCAATATATAAAGCACTAGAACAAAAACTATTTTGACCATTGGAGGAGTTACATACCAAAGTACAATCCCCCAAAAGAGTTTTGGAATGGAGGTTTGAGCTAGGAGATCGAAAATGGCAGCAAGATGAGCTAGAACATGGGGTTGAGCAATGGTGGGATTTTTTCTTTAGGAAGATGAAGTGGATGGGTGCTGGATTAAGTGAGGGGGCCACGTGGGACCCACAAGCCACCAGGGCACGCCTAGGGGGTGGACGCGCCCCCAGGCCTTGTGGCCCAATGGTGCAGCCCCCTGGTGTGTTCTCAGTGCCAAAAATTATCAGATAGTCTATAAAAATCATACTATAATTTCAGTGCATTTGGAGAACTTTTATTTTCAAGATATTTTTTATGGCATGCATAATTCAAAAAATAGACAAAAAAAGTATTTTTGCTTTATTTAATCTAAATAACAGAAAGTAAAAAGTGGGTACAAAAAATTGTGCTTACTAAATTCGTCCATCTCATGCCCATTAGAAGGAATCCATTAACAATATTTATCAAGTTTTATTAACAAACTTCTTCCGAATGACATGAAACCGGAGAATTTTCGAATAACACTGGGTTGCCTCATGGGGGATATGCATGTCCCCAGCAATAAGAATATCATATTTGTTTTTAACAGTAGGAAGAGGGAATTCAAAACCTCCAATAGCGATAGTTGAAACTTTTCCAATATAATTGATGCTATTAACTTGAGGTTGTTTCTTCAGAAAGTGTACCGTATGATCATTACCATTAACATGAAAATTGGCATTGCCCTTGTTGCAATCAATAATAGCCCCTGTAGTATTCAAAAAGGGTCTACCAAGGATGATCGACATACTGTCATCCTCAGGAATATCAAGATTAAGAAAGTCTGTTAAGATAGTAACATTTGCAACTACGACAGGTACAGCCTCACAAATACCGATGGGTATAGCAGTTGATTTATTGGCCATTTGCAAAGAGATTTCAGTTGGTGTCAACTTATTCAAATCAAGTCTACGATATAAAGAGAAAGTCATAACACTAACACCAGCTCCCAAATCACATAAAGCAGTTTTAACATAGTTTCTTTTAATGGAGCATGGTATAGTAGGTATCCCTGGATCTCCTAATTTATTTGGTATTCCACCTTTAAAATTATAATTAGCAAGCATGGTGGGTATTTTAGCTTCTGCTATCTTTCTTTTATTTGTAACAATATCTTTCATATACTTGGCATAAGGAGACATTTTCAGAACATCAGTCAAATGTATACGGAAAAAGACAGGTCTAAGCATTTCAACAAAGCGCTCAAAGTCCTCATCATCCTTTTTCTACAATGGTTTAGGAGGAAAGGGGATGGGTTTCTGAACCCATATGGTTCTGTTTCTTTACCATGTTTCCTAGTAATGAAGTCTCTCTTACCATAACGTTTATTCTTAGGTTGTGGGTCATCAAGATCAACAGCAGGTTCAACCTCCACATCATTATCCTTACTAGGTTGAGCATAACATGAACATCGTCATTAACATTAGCACTAGGTTCATGTTCATCACCAGATTGTGATTCAGCATCAAAAATAGAAATATCATTTGTATTCTCAGGTGTATCTTTAACATGTTCACTAGAAGCATGCAAAGTCCTATCACCTTTCTTTTTCCTTTTAAAAGGACTAGGTGCGTCAGTATTAATTCTCTGAGAATCTTTCTCAGTTCTCTTATGATGGCCCTTAGGGTACAAAGGTTCCTGGGTCATTTTGCCACCTCTAGTCATAACCCTAACAACATTATCATTGTTCTTACTATTCAACTCATTCAACAAATCATTCTGAGCTTTGAGAACTTGTTCTACTTGATTTTTCACCATGGAAGCATGCTTACTAATAATCTTAAGATCATTAACAATTCTACTCATATAATCACCCAAGCAGTCAAGCATATAAGCATTATGTTTCAATTGTCTACTAACATATGCATTGAAGTTTTCTTGTTTAACAATAAAATTATCAAACTCATCCAAGCATTGACTAGTAGACTTATTATGAGGAATATCACCTTCATCAAATCTATAGAGAGATTTTACCTCTACTACTTGTGTCGGGTTATCAAGACCATGTATTTCTTCAATAGGTGATAAATTCTTAACATCTTCAGCTTTAATACCTTTTTCTTTCACCGATTTCTTTGCCTCTTGCATATCTTCAGGACTGAGAAATAGAATACCTCTTTTCTTTGGAGTTGGATTAGGAGTTAGTTCAGGAAGTGTCCAATCATTATCATTACTCAATATATTATTCAATAGCAATTCAGGTTGCTCAACAGTTCGTTCCCTGAAAACACAACCAACACAACTATATAGGTGGTCCCTAGAAGCATCAGTTAGTACATTATAAAAGATATCAAGTATTTCATTTTTCCTGAGAGGATGGTCAGGCAAAGCATTAAGTAATTGGAGAAGCCTCCCCAAGCTTGTGGGAGACTCTCTTCTTCAATTTGCACAAAGTTAAATATTTCCTTCAAAGCAGCTTGTTTCTTATGAGCAGGGAAATATTTTTTTAGAGAAGTGGTAAGTCATATCCTGGGGACTACGCACACAACCAGGAGCAATAGAATTAAACCATAACTTACCATCACCCTTTAACGAGAAAGGAAACAACTTAAGAATATAGTAATAACGTTTTTCCCTCATGAGCAAATAGGGTAGATATATCATTTAGTGTGCCACACAATTTCAGATTCATAACCATGGAAAGGATCAGATTCAACCAAAGTAATTAACTCATGATCGACAGAGAATTCATAATCCTTATTAGTAACAAAGATAGGTGAAGTAGCGAACTTAGGATCATGTTGCATTCTAGCATTCAAAGATTTTTCTTTCCACTTGCATAATAATTTCTTAAGATCATCTCTATCCTTACAAGCAAGAAAGCTCCTAGCTACATCTCCATCCATAACATAACCCTCAGGCATAACAGGCAATTCGTTATCTACGAGTGCTAGGTCTAACAGGTGTCTCAAAGTGTTCAGTTTTAATAATTTCATTAGTTTCAGAAATATCATCATCTTCAGCATAATCAATAGTTCTAACTCTAGCAAGATGTTCATCAAGTAATTCAACTAGTGGCACTGTTTTATCAAGCAAAGTAGTAGCATTATAAGCATCATTCATAGTAGAAATAGCATCATCAATAACACGCAACATATCGGAATCAATAGCAGGTGTAGGTGTCGCCAGCTTACTGATAGAGGCGAAGGTGTCCCGATGTTTTGATGAGATGGTGGCTATCGTTTTCGGTGGGAATCGACCTTGACGATCCTACTATGAACGTGCGAGACATCGCGCCT
The DNA here is from genome assembly GCF_018294505.1 of Triticum aestivum. Lineage (NCBI taxonomy): Eukaryota > Viridiplantae > Streptophyta > Magnoliopsida > Poales > Poaceae > Triticum > Triticum aestivum. The sequence continues at coordinate 272,258,603 of NC_057800.1, read as the reverse complement.
TAGCAATTGCTAAATCAACATCCAGTTATTGACCACGCCGGAGCACGATCAACCTGACCACGAGGGTCTATTTCCTACGAGCAAACAAAGAACACACAAGAAACTGAGATTGCAATCTGGATATTGCGAATATAAGAGGAAAGCTTTATTAATGAAGGTGGGGTTATGTGACGCCTTTGTCTGGTCGTTGAACACATTCGAACTTTTAATCTAAACAATACCCGAAGTCTAATCGATGCCCTAAGGGTTGTATATATGGAGGAGAGAGGGGAAATTTCGTGGCCCTTGTAGGAGGGGTCCGAAACCAACCCTAGCTCTTGTTTCCCCACACATACAGACTCTAAAAACAGCCTATACTCAAGTATTTCGAAATTACATGGTCCTGGCCCAAAAATAAGGTGACGCAGCACCTGGAATAGCCTCTGGACGAAATTTATGAAGTGGCAGCTTGTATATTTCATCCAAGGCTTCATGCACTCATTATGGTGGCTTCAAATTCCTGCAATCATCGCTTGTAACTCCGTTCTTTTTTCCTTGCACATGTCATCATCTCCATGCTTGAACTTACTCCAAGGTTCATCATTCTTATCCAAGCCAGGCCCTTCATTTGTAAGCAAAACCAATGTATCCAATTAAGGAAGCATCATATTCTCAATTGGCGTGTGCGAGCTCTAGTAATTGGTCCAGTATGTATAGCAGCAGGGGCTGTGGGTGTAACAATGGTATTGATGTCCTCATCATCCTCCCCTTCGTGAAATGAAGTCATCCTCGATGGAAGCTCATCTTCCTCACCCGAATAAGGCTTCAAATCTGCAATGTTAAAAGTGGGACTAACCCCAAAATATGCAGGCAGCTCAAGTTTATATCCATTATCATTTATTTTCTCTAACACCTTAAAAGGACCATCAACACGTGGCATTAGCTTTTATTTGCGCAAATTAGGAAATCTATCCTTACGCAAATGTAACCAAACAAGATCTCTAGGTGCAAACACAACATGTTTTCTACCCTTATCTCCAGCAAATTTATATTTAGCATTCATACACTCAATGTTTTCCTTACTTAACTCATGCATTTTTAAAATCAATTCAGCACGTTCTTTAGCATCAAAATTAACCTTCTCCAAAGTTGGAAGAGGCAACAAATGAATAGGTGCACGAGGTAGGAAACCACACACAATTTCAAAAGGGCACATCTTAGTAGTAGAATGCAATGAACGATTATAAGCAAATTCAATATGAGGCAAGCATTCTTCCCACATTTCTTATCATTCTTCAAAATAGCCCTAGATGGTTTATTATTAGGCTTCATTTGTTGGTGAAGTTCTTTTGCCACAATCTGATTTTCACTCTTATTTTTCTCCTGTTTTGCTTTATTAGCTCTATTAATATCATCTTTCAAAATGGAATCAGGAGTCATAGGAAGCAAAGTAATATTTTTATCCTTATGAACAAGAGTATACTAATTGTTTCTACTATGGTGTACAATTTTTTTTATCAAATTGCCATGGTCTACCAAGTAATAAGGAACATGCTTGCATAGGTACCACATCACAATGAACATAACCAGCATATGTAGAGATACTAAAATGCACATGAATAATACGTGTTACCTTAACCTTGCCGCTATTGTTGAACCATTGGATGTACTACGGATGTGGATGTGGTCTTGTGGTGAGAGATAGCTTCTCCACCATCTCCATTCTAGCCAAGTTGTTGCAGCTCCCTCCATCTATGATGATGCAAACAAAACGTTCCTTCACAACTCCCTTTGTATGGAACAAATTATGCCTCTGATTTTTCTCAACTTGTGTGACCTGCACACTCAAAACACTTTGAGCAACTAAACATTCATATCTGTCAGTGTCTTCAGGAGCCATGTACTGCATCTCATGATCAGAATCATCTCCACCATGTTCTTCACTTGTAATAAGAGCCAAAGTCTCCTCATCATAGTCACTAGCGGACTCATACCCACCATCCTTAGTAGCAATCATCACACGCTTAGATGGGCATTCTCTCGCATAATGACCTCCACCCTTGCAATGACGACAAATAATATCATGTGTTTGCCCTGTTGATGCCATGGATGAAGAAGAGCTCGGTGCAGGCCCAGAAGGTGTGCTCTTAGCAGATAGTGGTGGTTGTGCATGCTTTCTTGTATCAAGGTTGGAGGTGGCAGCTGACGGAGGAGTCGGTGTAGCAGAACATGTGGAAGTAGAGGATGCACGCGGTGTCCATGATGAAGGTCAACCTGCAGAAAAGTTAGTTCGCACCAATGCCTATCGATCCTGCACTTCACGTTCAGCTTTGCAAGCAAGATGGAATAAATGAGCGATATTATTATATTCCTTATACTCTAGAATGGTCTGAATCTCTTTATTTAATCCACCCATAAAACATGCAAGCATAGCTTCATTATCCTCAACAATACCACATCTAATCATACCACTTTGTAATTCCCGATAATATTCTTCTACAGAATTTTTTCCTTGTCTTAAACGCTGCAATTTTGAAGTAATTCACGATGATAATATGGTGGAACCCAATGAGCACGCATAGCAGTTTTCAAAGCAGCCCAAGTAGCTGGAATAGGATATAATCTACAATGTTCAGACCACCAAACACATGCAAAACTAGTGAAAGCACAAATAGCAGCACGAACACGTCTCTCCTCGGGATATTGTAAACATGTAAAACTTTGTTCAGTTTCTAACTCCCAAGTAAGATATATCAGGAACATATCTACCCTCAAATGGTGGAATATTTAATTTTACCTCTGGTGGTGGTGCAACCATACCATTGCGATGATATGCATGAGGACGACCTAGTGGTGGTGGTGCTGGTGGTTGCATGTAGTTCTGATTTTGATCAACCTCATCCTCGTAATGGTCCCCCACCTCTACAGTAGTAGCAAGAGCTACAGAAGCATCAACAGTAGGTACAGCGACACAAGAATTTTGACCAAGCTCAAGGGGAACACGCAATGCTTGTCCCACTTGATTTGGAAGGCGATGTTGTTGGTGTCGTTGTTGTTGATGTAGAGGTATGACAGGTGCAGCGAGCGGTAGTTGTGGAAGACGCATGAGTACTTCATCGAACTTGGAGTTCAACTTGGTGTCAATTGTCTTCTCAACGTCATCAGTCCTCTCCAGTGCCTTTCCGAAGGTGACCATGACGTCTTCTACCAGTTGACTCAACATTTGCTGAAATTTATCATGAAGCTCCTTCTTCGTCATGTTCTCCCAGTCAATCTCATCGGCTTGTGGTCCTGCCATGGTTAGCAGCAATAGAAACACACAAGAATATGATCCTACGAACTACTAGAAAGTGGCAGTGTGTCACAGATCCGTCAAGAAAATCTCAAATTCTTACCAGTCATCACCAAGCGGCAGGGGGTGATTGGCAACCGTTCTAGTCAAAACTCTCAAAGCTTGGATAGAGCGATTACCACGGAGAGTCAAATGCACGACGTAGATGTATGTGGAGCTGGGAAGGCTTATAATATGGTACCAAAAAGGGTCAGCAATAATCAATTCAGAGATGCAAACTTGAATAAACGCTCAATGACGGTTCTGTGCTGGTCCTAGGCTAGACCGTGCTAGAGACACGAGCCTAGAACACTAAGAAAATCATGATGTTGCACATAAACAAGGGAGGAGCACCCTCTGAATTTTTTTCTCTTTTTTTGCTCTGCAAATGTTTTTTGAAAAATTCTACAAATGGTCTAAAAATGCCTAGCCAGAATTTTCCAGACTTAGTTTTTTCTAGAAAATGGAACAATTTTTCTTCTGTGGGTGGCATGAAAGTTGGGGAGTCCGACTTGGTAAAGACTCGGGGTATGGCGTGATCTGGAAATCAAAAACAAAGGAACAAATACTAGACTCGGACTAGGACTGGTGGCGGAGATGAATCTGGTGGAAACTCGGACTTGTGGCCGATATATGTAGGGCGTTGGAACACGGACTGGTGGCGAATCTGTGATGGAGGTGGATATGTCGTATATGGCAACGGTGATGACGATGGTGGTATATGGAAACGGTGATGACGATGGTGGTATATGGCAGCGGTGACGATGATGGTGGTATATGGCAGCGGTGATGATGATGATGCCGCGGCGGCATGACAACTTGTGAACAGAACTCGAAACTCTAAAGGATGAGACACTAAGACCAGCAACTAGACACGACGATGCAACCACAAATTCAACAATGCAAACCCTAAAAAGATTATGCAAAGGCTCAGATTGGTTCAAATATGATGAACTAACCCTAATTTTTTTTGGCTTTTTCATGCGCTGTAGGTATGAAGAACTGACTCGATCTAAACAATGAAAAACTGTAATATCTCACCGAGCAACCTGGAAATCTGATACAACTTGATAAAGGCGAATGTGTCCCGATGTTTTGATGAGATGGTGGCTATCGTTTTCTGTGGGAGTCGACCGTGATGGTCGTATTACGAACGTGCAAGACGTTGCACCTTAGCAATCGCTAAAACAACATCCGAGGGGTTATTGACCATGCCGGAGCACGATCAACCTAACCACAAGGGTCTGTTTCGTGCGAGCAAACGAAGAACAAACAAGAAACTAAGATTGCAATCCGGATATTGCGAATATAAGAGGAAAGCTTTATTAATGAAGGTGGGGTTCTGTGATGCCTTTGTTTGGTCGTTGAACAAAAACGAAGTATGCGAAGTTGCAGCTATCACAAACTTTTAATCTAAACAAAACCCAAAGTCTAAACGATGCCCTAAGGCCTGTATATATGGAGGAGAGAGGGGGAATTTCGTGTCCCTTGGAGGAGGGGTACGAAAACAACCCTAACTCTTGTTTCCCCACACATACGGACTCTAAAAACAACCTATAATCAAGTATTTCGAATTTACATGGGCCTGGCCCAAAAATAAGGTGATGCAGCACCTAGAATAGCCTTTGGACGAAATTTATGAAGGGGCATCTTGTATATTTCATCCAAGGCTTCATGCACTCATTATGGTGGCTTCAAAGTCCTGGAATCATCACTTGTAACTCCGTTCTTGTTCCCCTTGCGCATGCCATCATCTCCATGCTAGAACTTGCTCCAAGGTTCATCATTCTTGTCCAAGCTAGACCCTTCATTTGTAAGCATACCAAATGCATCCAATTTAGGCAGCATCATATTCTCATGAACATTAGAATCGTTACCATGATATGAAAGTACCTGGTAATTCAATTGGCATGCGCAAGCTCTAGTAATTGGTCCACTATGTATAGCAGTAGGGGTTGTGGGTGTAGCAATGGTATTGATGTTCTCATCACTTACTCAAAACAGAAGGTGGATCAAGTGGAAAGCTAGATGGCAGTTCCTTACCTCCCCTCGTAGTACAGGGAAAAATCTTGGTTCTGGTATCTTTCCGATTCCTCATAGTGATCAACAGATATAAATCCCAAGTGACTCGAGGAATAGAGCTATGATCCCTGGCGACGGTGCCAGAAAAAGGTCTTCATAACCCAGAAGTATAGGGGATCACAATAGTTTTTGAGGGTAGAGTATTCAACCCAAATGTATTGATTCGACACAAGGGGAGCCAAAGAATATCCTCAAGTATTAGCAGCTGAGTTGTCAATTCGACCACACCTGAAAGACTTAATATCTGCAGCAAATTATTTAGTAGCAAAGTAATATGGAAGTAACAGTAACGGTGGCAAAATTAACAGTAGAGGTTTTGTAATGATTGTGATGGCAGTAGCAACGAAAGTAACTTAGCAAGGATCAATATGTGAAAAGCTCGTAGGCAATGCATCGGCAATGATAATTGTGTCGGATGGCATTCATCATGCAACTATTATAACCCAGAGTGACATAGAACTAGCTCCAATTCATTAATATAATGTAGGCATGTATTCTGAATATAGTCATGCGTGCTTATGGAAAAGAACTTGCATGATATCTTTGTCCTACCCTCCTGTGGCAGCGGGTTCCTAAGGGAACTAAGGGATATTAAGGCCTCCTTTCAATAGAGTGTCGGACCAAAGCATTAGCACTTAGTGAATACATGAACTCCTCGAACTACGGTAATCACTGGAAAGAATCCCAATTATTGTCACCTTGGGGTATGGGATCATAACTCATAATAGGTGTCTACAACTTGCAAGATAGGATCAAGAACACAAATATATTCATGAAAACATAATAGGTTCAGATCTGAAATCATGGCACTCGGGCCCTAGTGACAAGCATTAAGCATAGCAAAGCCATAGCAACATCAATCTCAGAACATAGTGGATACCAAAGATCAAACCCTAACAAAACTAACTTGGTTACATGATAAATCTCATCCAACCCATCACCAAATTACTCACGCACGGCGGTGAGTGTCATGACATTGGTGATGGAGGAAGGTTGGTGATGATGATGGTGATGAATCCCCCTCTCCCGAGCCCCAAATGGACTCCAGATCTGCCCTCCCGGTGAAGAATAGGAGGTAGCGGCGGCTCCGTCTCGTAAAACGCGATGAATCCTTTTCTCTAGTTTTTATCTCTCTGGATGTGAATATATGGAGTTGGAGTTAGGATCAGAGGAGGTCCAGGGGGCCCAAAAGCTACCAGGGCGCACCCTAGGGGTAGCCCCCAGGCTTGTGGCCAATGGGTGGACCACCTCTGGTTGATTCTTTCGCAAGTATTTTTTATATATTCCAAAAATATTCTTCGTAAATTTTCATGTCATTTCGAGAACTTTTATTTCTGCACAAAAATAACACCAAGGCAATTCTGCTGAAAACAGCGTCAGTCCGGGTTAGTTCCATTCAAATCATGCAAATTAGAGCCCAAAACAAGGGCAAAAGAGTTTGGAGAAGTAGATACAATGGAGACGTATCAAGGACCTTAACAATGCAGTCAGTCTCAGCTTGCTTTATTTTGAAATCCCCAAATATTTAATGGTTTTTTTGAGTACTACTTCTGATTGTGTTGTTTGCTTCCTCAACATGTCAACTTCATCTCTAAGTGCAGAAGCGGAATCTCTTTCTACCAATAGTTTAGCCTCTAGAGCATCAGCAATTGGCAATTCATGATGCACAATTGGGTCGGTGCCACTGCTGTGGGATGATACAACGTCCACGGGGACCTTGCTCTTTGATCTTGGGCTAATCTGTTTTGCCATTAAAGTTCCAATTGGACTCCGAAAATTTGAAGTTAGCAAAACATCTCAACTGGGAGTTAGAACAGCAAACTAGTTAAACAAACAAGGAATTAAAGAGTTTTAATTGGATGATGAAAAGTAGTTATTAACATCATTCTAACCGGTTGCAGCAGCAAAGCAGTTAAACAAGCAAGTCTTGCAAACGGTACCTGTTGTGGCATTGGAGTTCCTCTTGGATCCTGAAAAGTTGAGTAGCCAAGTAACGTGATTAGAGCAACCGGTTGCAGTAGCAAAGCAGTTAAACAAAGAAGTTTTGCAAAAGGAATGTAACACCCGTAGTGTCATGTTACCATAATCCCCTGTTAATGGTGCCATGTCACGAAGTTACTGTTGCTAATCTTACTTGATCCAAATCACTGTTCATTTTCAAACTCAAATTTAAAGTCAAAATTCAAATTTTCCAAACATGCAAACTAAAATGTTCAAAGGGTGGAAAATAATCCTTGGATATTTTTCATGTTGGAACCAACTTCTTTTGAATTCCCAAGGTGCCCCTGGAAATTATTTAGTGGTCCAACAGCTTTTAAAATTGGTCTTTGTAATTTTAAAATTGGTTAGACAACTTCCTTTGGCCTCAAACTTTTTGCCACTGAAAGAATTAATGTGCTTGTTTTATGAGGTAAGTCTCATATCTAACAAGGCTTGTTTAGATTTGCAGTTTAATAGAAACACTAGCAAAATTTAAACAGAAAATAAAATGCAAAAGAGACCCCCCGGACAACTGAGCCAACAGGCCCAGCTGGCCAACCATGCGGCCCAACCGACCCACCCCTGCTGCCCCCTTCGCCTATTAGGCCACCCCACTCCCCATCCTCCACTCACTCCCCGCACGCCTCTCTCCCCTTTCCCCGCCTGGATCGGGGCAGAGGGCCCCGACCCCTTCGCCACTCCACCGCCGCTCGGCGCCTCCGGCCACCCCCTCGTCAGCGCCTACCTCCCATCTCCCCCCCCCCCGCATGGCACCCGCCCCACGACCCCGCTGCGCCCCGACGACCGCGCCTCGCCTCCCGGTGCTGCTCAACGCCATTGTCCTGGACGGCGCCATCGCTAGACCCCGCCGGACCGCCTCCTCGACCCCACCCCGCCTCTCCATCGATGGCCTGCATCGAGCCTCGCCGACCCCCTTCCCTACAACGGGGGTGAGCAAGCCCCTTGCCTTCCCTTCCGAATCCCCCGCCGTAGACGTCGCCACCCGTACGTGCTCGCCCCCGCTTGGCCGCGACCCTGCCTCGCCTGGCCACACCCGGCCGTGACCCACGCCGTCCGTGTGCGCGCCCCGCCATGCTCGTGGCTCGCCTGCTCCCGTCGCCGCTGCTGCTTCCTATTGCTGTTGCCGCCGTTTTCTCACAGCCGCTCGCCATTGTCGCTCTCCCCTGCCTCAGCTCCCTGCTGCGGCAACCTTCTAAGACACCCGCCTAGCTGCTGCTCGCCACTCCGCCACCCCTGTTCTCCCCCTTCCTCGCGCCCGTCCTGGCCTTCGCTCGCCGACAGCCGAGGCTGGCCTGAGCCAGTACCGGTCGACGACCGGCGCCTGCGCATTTGTCCGCCCACCCCGTTTGGCCTATGGGCCAATGACAGATGGGGCCCAGCCCCTAAAACAGAAATAGAAATGTTTAAGAAATAGTCATGTAAATAAATAAACAATTTAATTAATTAATTAGTGAATTAATTAACTTAATTATTTTGGTTTAATTAAACTATTTAAAACTTAATCGCCCTAATTACTTTTAGACTAATCTAACTGTTAGTTTAGCTCTTCTGAGAATGACATGCGGGCCCTTCTTACACTGTTCACCTTTTGACCAGTCAACGGTTGAGTCAAGCCTTGACTGGAATAGTTGACCAGGGCCCCACTAGTCAGCCTCTGTGCTGCTCTGTTGGGTACCTTTTTGGGTACACCTAGCTTTTTTCTTTTAAAATGCTTCGAATTAATTAATTAAAACAATTTTGAAGATATTAATAAAACTTTAGAAATTCATAGTAAATAAACCGTAGCTCGGATCGAAAAACTTTACACATGAAAGTTGCTCAGAATGACGAGACGAATCCAAATACGCCCTCTGTTCGTCTATCACACATCCCTAGCATATCAAACATTGAACTTTTCCCCTCCGGTTCATCTGTCTGACAGGCGTTCGGAACCGGGAAAAGTTTCCCGGATATTATCCTCCTTCGTCAGTATCGCCTAGCGCTACGTTAGAACACCTCTAGCACCGCTTATTGTCTTGGTATGCTTATGTTTGCGTGTATTTACTGTTTCTTCCCCCTCTTCTTCTTCGGTAGACCTCGAGACCACTTCTGATGCCTGTGTGTTCGACTACGTCGACAACGACCCCTCCTTGCCAGAGCAACCAGGCAAGCAAACCCCCCTTGAGCATTCTGATATCACCCATTTCTTTCCCTCTCATGCTTGCATTAGAACTTCTACTGCTTTCTGTATGATCCTACTCTGATGCATAGCCTGTTGTTGTTACCTGCTTTCATACCTTACCTGCTTATCCTAAACTGCCTAGTATAGGTTGGTTAGAGATCCATCAGTGACCCCAGCTTGTCCCAGTTGCCCCTCTTTATGTTCGATGACTCGATCAATGTGATCGACGTCCAGGTCCCGACACCGTACATCACCCCCCCAGTTGTACGACTCTGCAGGGTTACTATCAAGTGCCGAGGGTGGAACCTCTTACATCACTCCTGATGAGATCTCTATAGTGTAGCTATACGGTCGAGGTCATCGAGGGTGATTTCCTCCTTAACCACTTCCGTTACGGCTCTGTTGTGTAACTCATCAAATGTGAACCTCGAGGGTGGATCCTCTTACGTTCACCTTGATGATAACATCGAGTGGAATTCACCGGGGGTGATTCCTCGGGTTTTCCCCTTGGTGTTAGACACACAGTTACTATGGTTACTATGACTTTGCATTGAGCCATGTTACTAAAGACGGGTCGGCCCTAAGAGGTAGCCGCGCGAGCTTAATAGCGAGTGATGTGGAGTCGGGTTGACCTGGAAGGTGCCCGCGAGATACTTACGAGGCGTGGCTGGGCATTCTTAGCCATTGTCGCAAGTACTTGAGATGGGGCAACGGGGTCACATCGATCATGAGTCTCTGCTCGTTATCGCGTGCTCCTAATCCACTACGGTTTGGATATTTGATCCAAGGGGCATCTGGCCTGATAGCACTAACCATCACGTGGGCATAGTATGGGCGTTCTGCATCGTATACATCAGCCGAAGTTTAATAGATGTCAACGACTGAGCGGTGCGCGCCGGGTTGTACTGCGTAAGCTCCTGCCTTGTTGAAGGAGGTAGCTAGGTCTGCTCACCGGCTACGTACGCAACATGCAGGAGTTCCCGGGGAGATGGCCCATGACCCCTAGGGGCATAGGTTTAGACCGGTGTGCTGGCCTCTCTATTAAGCCTAGGTTGGGTTGCGGCATATTGTTTGGCCGAGGCCGGGCATGACCCAGGAAAGTGTGTCCGGCAGGAGTTAATTGAGCGTGGTGGCTAAGTTGGTGCACCCCTGCAGGGAAGAAAACATCTATCGATAGCCTGTCCTATAGTAACGGACACTTGGAGTTGTATCCCGATTGATACAACTAGAACTGGATTGTGATGATAAATGGGTAGTATGGCTCTGTGATTGCTTTCTCGCAGGGAGTCGAGAAAGGATCTCTGGCCGAGGTTGATAACACTTCTACTATTTTACTTTATGCTACTCTACCCCCTCCTGTTGCTGCAAGATGGAGGTTTCCAGAAGATGCTAGTCTTCGATAGGCTAGGCTTTCCCCTTCCCTTCTGGCATTCTACAGTTTAATCCACTAATACAACCCATTCCTTTGATACAGATGCATACTTAGTTAGATCTGATGTAAGTCTTGCGAGTACTTTGGATGAGTACTCATGGTTGCTTTGCTACTTCTTTTCCCCCCATACCCGATTGTTGCGACCAGATGACGGATCCCAGGAGCCAGACGATGCCACTGATGACTACTACTACCCGGAGGATGCCTACTACTATGTGAAGACCGCATAGGACTAGGAGTAGTTAGGAGGCTCCCAGGCAGGAGGCCTTGCCTTTTCGATCATTGTTGCTTTTGTGCTAGCCTTCTTAAGGCAAACATGTCTAACTCATGTCTATACTCCGATATTGTTGCTTTCGCTGACTCTTGTGTATTGGAGCTTATGTATTCGAGCTCTCGAGGCCCCTGGCTTGTAATATAAAGCTTATATTATTTTAATTTGTGTCTAGAGTTGTGTTGTGATATCTTCCCGTGAGTCCTTGATCTTGATCGTACACATTTGCGTGTATGATTAGTGTATGATGGAATCGAGGGCGTCACAAGGAACCTATTTTGGTATTGGAGTTTCTCTTGGATCTTGAAAAGTTGAGTAGTCAGTAACTTGATTAGAGCAACAAGTTATAGCCGCAAACCTGTTACACAAATATATTTTTGAAAATGTACGTGTTGTGCAATTGGACTTCCAATTGGATCCTGAAAACTTGAAGTTGGTAAGATGATTACAGCAACAAGTTACAGCAACAAACCGGATAAACAAGGAAATTTTTGAAAACATATCTATTGTGCCAACGGAGTTCCAGTTGGATCCTGCAAACTTGAATGTTAGCAATCATAAATAAAGTGTTGCAGGAGACATAAGAAACTAACATCAAACTAGAGAAACTAACCAGTTTTGATAACGTATTTAATTAAACATGAACTAGTAAAACTAACAAGTTCTTGGCAACGTATTAAAGTAACAAGTCGGTACCATTTACCAGCAATACAAACATATGTAAATTTCTTTGATATAAGCAAAATGATTCTGACACATGTGTATATAAGTTAAAAAGATGTTGTCCCTCATATAAACCTAACAATTGTCTGTCTATGAACATGCAAACATTACTAGTTCTACAAGTGATAATAGCAAACCATTTAAACAAATAGGGTATCAGAACGTAAAATACACATGAATTTTGATGCACCATAGAAGTACATATGACCAGCTATTTATGTGCTTTAATAGCTATTTAAGTTCAGGCAAACAGGTAATTCTTAACAGCAAGTATCAAACACATAGATAGGCGCAACCTATAATAGGATTAACAGGTTATGGCATTATGTAATCAGTAGCAAACTAAATTAAGCCAAGCAACATAATTGAACAATTTTGCAATCAGTGGCTAACTAAAATTCTGAGAAGTAGGTAAATGAACTTACACTAGATCTTTGTACAGGCACACTGCAACTTCATTTTTGCTTACAAGGTTCTACGGAGGAGTCCATGGCATCAATTGCTTGGATACACAGTCCTTGTACTTATTTCTTCCCACACTGCATTGGTAAGTCGAATAGTTAATCTAATAAGATGGTGTGTCCTTTATATGTTATATGAGGACAGGTTCTTAGACTAGTTGTAGCAACACACATCACACTCGATTTTACTATATATTTCATGTGATTACATTTGGAATATCGAGATCTAAGCAATCTACAATAGGATGAAAAGACAGGCATCCTTCACATTATTGGCGAACTCAGTTCATAGAAACAAGCAATTCAACCATTCTATGGGTAAATCAAAAGCGCCACTAGAATATTTTTCACTACCCCAATCATACATGCAAAAAGGGTCGACGCCACCGTAGGGGCTGGTTGTAACACCCCGGATGTAACTTTCCCTATTTGTACTCCAACTCTTGCCGTTTCCGGTGTTAAGTTATATTTATTTCCTCGGGTTCGGTTTCTTTGTCTCCGTGTGTTGTTATCATTGTCATGCATCTCATATCATGTCATCATGTGCATTGCATTTGCATACGTGTTCATCTCATGCATTCGAGCATTTTCCCCGTTGTCCGTTTTGCATTCCGGCGCTTCGTTCTCCCCCAGTGGTCATTTCTAGCTTTCTTTCATGTGTGGGGATTAAACATTTCCGGATTGGACCGAGACTTGCCAAGCGGCCTCGGTTTACTACCGGTAGACCGCCTGTCAAGTTTCGTATCATTTGGATTTCGTTTGATACTCCAACGGTTAACCGAGGGACCGAAAAGGCCTCGTGTGTGTTGCAGCCCAACACCCCTCCAATTTGGCCCAAAGCCACCTAACTCAGATCCATCATCTAGAGCGTTCGATCACGATCGCGTGGCCGAAAACCGCACCTTATTTGGACTCTCCTAGCTCCCTCTATGCCTATTTAAAGGCCCCCCGATTTTTTGGATCTCCTCCTACCTCTGAAACCCTAAAAATCATCTCCGCGCGCCGGACATTGTCTGCACCGCGCTGGACGTCGCTGCTGCCCACTCCCGTCGCGCCACGTGGCAACGCCACCGCCTCCACCGCCGCGGCCCGCCAGGCCCAGGGAGGGCCCCCGCGAGCCCGCGCCGGCCGCCGCCCTCCTCCCACGTCGCGCCCGCGCCCGGCTCCTCTTCCCCGAGCGCCGCCCTTCGCCAGCCGGCGACGCCGCGCCCCATCGCCGGCGCCGTCCTCCGCGCTGCCGCCCGAGCGGGCCGCCCGCTGCCGCGCGCCGGTCGCCGCCCCGCCGCCTCGGCTTCCGCACTGCCGCCTCCGCCCCGGCCCCGACCAGATTTGGCCGCCACCTCCTCGCGCCGGCCGCTGCCTCTTCATCCCGGCGAACTCCGGCGTGAACAGTACCTCGCCGGCCATCCTCGATCCACGTGCAAATCTCAGATCTGGAAATTCGGAGGTTGTCTTTTCTCAAAAACCCTAGCTCATGTTGCATACTTTGACCTGCCGTAACTTTGCATCTGTAGCTCCGATTCATGCATATAGCATATCAAAATGTTCATCTCAGAGAGTACATCATTTCATTCCATTGCGTCATTTTCATTTGAGTTCACCTTGATGTCCGAAAAGTTGTTAGAAGAGGGCTACTTGAGTTATTTGTCAGATCTGCTACTCCGTTTAGCACTTTTGTCATTTTTGCCATGATTAATGTGTGCATGATATGCCCTGATGCTCTACATGTGTTTTGTTAAGGGTTTTGTCATCTCTCCAGAGGTGCAACCCATGTATTTTTAGGATGTGTGTGGTGACTTGTGCAAGCGTGCAAAGTGGTGCACTTGCTAATTCTGTTTTCAGGGACTTAGTAATTTCACCAAGTCCTGGAGCTGTTTATCTCATGATGCCATATGTTCATGTTGTTTCCTAGTGATCCGTACCTCTTTTGAGGATGATCAGTAAGGGAGTTTTGTTAATATTGTACTGCTCTATCCATCCATGCCTTGGTTTGCATTTATGGAGCACCCTAGTTTGAGTCAATCGAGCTCTACTTTTGCTACTTTGTGAATCTGGGCAGATTGTCAACTTGTTTGCAATTTTGCCGGTGATGTTGTAGTTGATCCGTGCATGCTATGCCATTGTTATTGCCATATCTAGCTTGAATTTTGTGCCTTCTTGATGGAGGTATGCTTGTCTTGCCATGACTTGCACCGTAGTGAGTGCATCGAGCTCGTAAACATGCCTACTTGAGTTATATTTCAGCTTGTGCCAGTTTTCACTAAGTCTGAAAACTGATTATGTTTTTGCTATGTTCACTTGCTTGCAATTGTATTTTCTGATCCCTTTTGGCTCAAGGTCACTAAGGGACTTTTGTTAAGCTCTTTGAGTAGCTCCATGCCATGCTTTACTTTGTCATGTTCAGGTCCTGTAGCATGTAGTTTTGTTGCTCCGAAGAGGGCTACCTGATCTGAAATTCCAGACAAGTGTTAATTTCACTAAGTCTGAGATCTGTTTGCCATTTGCATTTTTGCCATGCTTGTTTGAACCTGTTAATGGATGAATTGGCCGTAGCTCAGTGCTAGACTTTTGTTAAGCATCTTGTAAGAATCCCTGCCATGTATTTTTTTGTCATGTTTGGGTGCTGTAGCATGTTCATCTCATTGCATTTAGTTGGCTACTTGCTGTAAATCGCAGACCGGTGTCATTTTTGAATCGCTTGCCATTTCCAAACCGTAACTCCGATTCCGGCGTTCTTTATATCGTTTTCAAGCGATTTCATCTCATCTTTCCATTGGCACACTTGGATTTCCAAGTTGAGGCCAGGTTCATGCATTTCCTGTCATATCTTGCATTTTGCATCCCGCATCGCATCCCGCATAGCATATCATCTTTGCATTGTGTTGTTTGAGTTTGCACGTGGTTGATTGTATCCTTGTTGCTTGTTTGTCTTATTTGGGTAGATCCGGGAGACGAGTTCGCTAACGAGGAGCCCGTTGAGTTTGCTTTTGAGGATCCAGTCAACTCTGACAACTGTGCAGGCAAGATGATCATACCCTCGAAATCACTACTATCTTTGCTATGCTAGTTTGCTCGCTCTTTTGTTATGCCATTGCTATGATGCCTACCATTTTCTTGCAAGCCTCCCAAACTGCCATGTCAAACCTCTAATCCACCATTGTCCTAGCAAACCGTTGATTGGCTATGTTACCGCTTTGCTCAGCCCCTCTTATAGCGTTGCTAGTTGCAGGTGAAGATTGAAGGCCGTTCCTTGTTGGAACATTTATTTACTTGTTGGGATATCATTATATTATCTTGTTATCTTAATGCATCTATATACTTGGTAAAGGGTGGAAGGCTCGGCCTCTCGCCTAGTGTTTTGTTCCACTCTTGCCGCCCTAGTTTCCGTCATATCGGTGTTATGTTCCCGGATTTTGCGTTCCTTACGCGGTTGGGTTATAATGGGAACCCCTTGATAGTTCGCCTTGATTAAAGCTTTTCCAGCAATGCCCAACCTTGGTTTTACCATTCGCCACCTAGACTCTTTTTCCCTTGGGTTACCGGAGCCCAAGGGTCATCTTATTTTAACCCCCCGGGCCAGTGCTCCCTCTGAGTGTTGGTCCGAACCGGGCAGCCTGCGGGGCCACCTCGGGGAAACTTGAGGGTTGGTTTTACTCGTAGCTTGACCTATCTGAGTGTGCCCTGAGAACGAGATATGTGCAGCTCCTATCGGGATTTGTCGGCACATTCGGGCGGTGTTGTTGGTCTTGTTTTAACCTGTCGAAGTGTCTTGAATTACCGAGATACCGAGTCTGATCGGAACATCTTCGGAGGAGGTCTATTCCTTTGTTGACCGTGAGAGCTTGTCATGGGCTAAGTTGGGACTCCCCTGCAGGGATTGAACTTTCGAAAGCCGTGCCCACGGTTATGGGCAGATGGGAATTTGTTAATGTCCGGTTGTAGATAACTTGAACCTTAATTAATTAAAATGAATCAACTGAGTGTGTTACCGTGATGGCCTCTTCTCGGCGGAGTCCGGGAAGTGGACACGGTGTTGGAGTAATGTTTGCGCAGGTTGCTCTCTAGTTTCTCGCTCGTGCTTTGCCTCCTCTTCTCGCTCTCTTTGCGAATAAGTTAGCCACCATATTGCTAGTCGCTTGCTGCAGCTCCACTATATTTACCTTGCCTTACCTATAAGCTTAAATAGTCTTGATCGCGAGGGTGCGAGATTGCTGAGTCCCTGTGGCTCACAGATTACTATTACACCAGATGCAGGGCCTGATGATTCCGCTCCAGGAGACGCGTATGAGCTCAAGTGGGAGTTCGACGAAGACTCTCAACGTTACTATGTTTCCTTTCCCGATGATCAGTAGTGGTGCCCAGTTGGGGGTGAACGGGACCGTGTCGCATGTTGGGTTCTCTTTTATTTTGGCGCCGTAGTCGGGCCATGAGTGTTTGGATGATGTAATGTTATTTATGTACTTGATTGACGTGGCGAGTGTAAGCCAACTATGTTATCTCCCCTTTATTATTTATATTACATGGGATGTTGTGAAGATTGCCTAACTTGCGACATATGCCTTCAATGCGATTATGCCTCTAAGTCGTGCCTCGACACGTGGGAGATATAGTCGCATCGAGGGTGTTACAAGTTGGTATCAGAGCCTTCCCCGACCTTAGGAGCCCCATTGCTTGATCGTTTTTAGCGGCCGAGTTGTGTCTAGAAAAATGTTTTGAGTCATTTAGGAATTATATATCGGAGAGTTTAGGAATTCTTTTTACTTCCCAGTCTCCTCATCGCTCTGGTAAGGCATCCTGACGTAGAGTTTTGACTCTTCTCTTCTCAAATTTCACTAAAAAAATTTTAGGATCACGCGGGTATCTTGGAATCGTTCCGATGGTTTTATGATGAGAACATTGTCTTGGTGCCTCCTGTCAGGGGTTTAGTGGAAGTGTCCCGGGGAGTTGAGCTCTGAGGTGTTGTCATCATAATTTTATCGTTGCAGTTCTGGAATACCTGAGTTTAGTACGCCGACATCGAAAATCTCTTTTATGCAGTTCGTTGGTGAGATAACCTCGACGCCACCCAGTATTGGGGCGGGAGTTCGGGAGTATCGCCATAACTTGTATAACGGATGCTTTTCGAAGGTTGAGGTAGATGGTTTCCGAAGTTTTCTTGGTTATGTGTTGAAGGATGGATACAGCTGGATGTAGGATTTGCTAGTTTGGGTGAGATATTATGCTTCCCCTGTATCCCCAACACCTGATTGCATAACCGGAAAGGTTCGGGAGTTTCATAGGTGGGAATTCTAGTAGCTCTAGTTCTTCTTCCACGGATATTGGTTTGAGATTGGGATTTCTTACCGATTATTCGTTCTTGATCCGTACCTTGTTGATTTATTTCTCTACCTTAATTCTACGTGGCTTCTCAATTTATGGATAGGTGACCATTTCAAGAGGAATGCATTCGTTCATTTTGTTCGGATGTGAATACTATATGTTGCAATTTTCATTCCGTTGGATTCGGCTTCAATATTTATCTGTCAATGTGCTAATGGTGGTCAACCTCTTCAGGATGGCTCCTCCAACACGCACGACTCCGAATCCTGATCCGCCACCACCTCCACCTCCTCCGGAGGCATGGCAAGCTGTGATGGCCGCAACCAATGCAAACACACAGCTGATCATGCAAATTCTTCAAGAGTGCAATCAAGGCAACCAAGGGAATCAAGGCAGCAATCAGAGTCACTTTGCTACACTCAACCATTTCCTTGCTAACGGGCCAAAGACTTTCAGCAATTGTGTTGAGGCAACCGATGCTGACGATTGGCTTGTGGATCTGTGCAAGCATTTCGAGTGTAGTAACGTCAGACCTGAGGACTTTGTTAAGTTCGCTTCCTTCCTACTCAAAGATCAAGCTGCAGAATGGTTCCAGCAGTACAAGGACTCCAGGGGTGGACGTGTTATCACTTGGGATGATTTCCGTCGAGATTTCCGAGCTCATCATATTCCCCAGAGCGTGGTTGAAAGCAAGCGTGAGGAATTCCGCAATCTGAAGCGAGGCTCTTTGTCTGTCTATGACTACAACAAGTTGTTCCAGAAGCTCGCCTGCTTTGCCAACCAGGACGTCCCTGATGAGAAGAGCATGATATATCAGTTTAGGGGTGGTCTCGGAGAAGAAATTCAGCTAGCTCTTGTTCTCTTTGAGCCCTTGAGATACGATGAGTTCTACAACATGGCACTGAAGCAAGAGGCTGCTCAGTTGAGGTGTGATGCTTCCAAGAAGCGAGTCAGAGATGTTACTCCTTCTTCCTCTACTCAAGTGGCCAAGCAGCAGAAGTATTGGCTTCCTCCCCCTCCGTTCCATCAGCCGTATCAGCAGAAGAGCAAAGGTGGCAGTGGTTTTTTCCACCCACCCAACCCTGGCTTTTAGAACAAGACTTCGTCTCAAGCTCCAAGATCGAGTGCTCCGTACCACCGTCCGCTTTCAGAGGTCACGTGCAACAAGTGCCAACAGAAGGGTCACTATGCCAACAAGTGTTTCAACCAGAGGCGTCTTCCTCCTCCTCCTCCTGTCAGATCGGCAAGTACAGCTGTGGTCAACCATAACCCCAAGTTCGCCAAGGTCAATTTGATGAATGCAGCTCAGGCAGAGGACTCGTCAGATGTGATCATGGGTAACCTTCCTGTTAATGATATTCCAGCTAAAGTTCTTTTTGACACGGGTGCATCGCATTGTTTCATGTCAAAGCCATTTTTTACCAAGCATGAGTTCGTTTCTTCTCATTTGGGTAAACAAATGGATATCGTTTCTCCTGGCAAACGTTTGAGTGCTAGTCTGGAGGTGCCAGATGTTACTATCACCTTGGGCGACTACAAGTTCCTTTCTTCCCCAATGGTTCTTGGTAACTCGGATATTGATCTTATTCTCGGAATGGATTGGCTTTCTAAGCACAAGGCTCAACTTGATTGTGCAGCCAGGCAGATTCAATTGACTCATTCGTCTGAGGATGTAATTGTCTTTGCCGCTCGGGATAATACCATCCATCTATTTTCTCTCAATGAGAGGGGTGAATTGGATGCCATCTCTCAAATTCCAGTCGTTTGCGAATATCAAGACGTCTTCCCAGAAGAGCTTCCAGGAATGCCTCTGCACCGGCCAGTTGAATTCGTTATTGATCTTGAGCCTGGCATGGAACCTGTGTGCAAGCGTCCTTACAAGCTCGGACCTGAAGAGTTGAAGGAGCTGAAGAAGCAACTCGATATTCAAGAGAAAATGGGTCTCATCCGGCCTAGTTCTTCTCCGTGGGGTTGTGGTGTTCTTTTTGTGAAGAAGAAGGATGGAACGGACCGACTTTGTGTTGATTACCGTCCAGTGAACAAGAAGACCATCAAGAACAAATACCCACTTCCCAACATCAATGAGCTGTTCGAACAACTCAAAGGTGCCCAAGTATTTTCCAAGCTTGATCTTCGTATGGGTTATCACCAGATTCACATTCGTGAGCAAGAAATTCCCAAGACGGCTTTCAGGACAAGCTTTGGTTCATATGAATACACTGTCATGTCTTTTGGTCTCGCCAACGCTCCTCCGACGTTCTCTCACATGATGAACTTCATCTTCAACGCCTACACCAATGACTTCGTTTTGGTCTACCTCGACGACATTCTGGTTTTCTCGAAGAACAAGGAAGATCATGCCAAACACTTGCGTTTGGTGCTCAATAAGCTCAGGGAACATCAGTTCTACGCCAAGTTCTTAAAGTGTGAATTTTGGCTTGATGAGGTTCTTTATCTTGGTCATATCATCTCTGCCAAGGGCATTGCCATGAATCCTGAGAAGGTGTCCGCAATTGTGAATTGGGAACCTCCTCAGAACGTGAAGCAAGTCCGCAGTTTTCTCGGTCTCGCAAGCTATTGCCGAAGATTCGTTGAAAACTTTTCTAAGATCGCGAAGCCTCTCTCAAATCTTCTTCAAAAGCACGTCAAGTACGTTTGGTCTCGTGCTTTCAACACTTTGAAAGAGAAATTGATCACTGCTCCAGTTCTGACTCCGCCTGATGAATCCAAGCCGTACGAGGTCTTTTGTGATGCCTCTCTCCAAGGTCTTGGCGCAATATTGATGCAAGAGAAGAAAGTTGTTTCTTATACCTCTCGCCAATTGAAGCCAAATGAGAAGAACTACCCCACTCATGATCTCGAGTTGGCGGCAGTTGTGCATGCTCTTTTGACTTGGAGACATCTTCTATTGGGAAGAAAAGTGGACATTTTCACTAATCACAAGAGTCTCAAGTACATCTTCACTTAGCCTAATCTCAACCTCAGGCAAACTCGATGGGTCGAAATGATTCAAGAGTATAATCCGAGTATTGAGTATACTCCAGGCAAGGCCAATGTGATTGCTGACGCTTTGAGCAGGAAAGCCTACTGCAACAGTCTGATTCTTAAGCCTTATCAACCCGAGCTTTGTGAAGCTTTCCGCAAACTTAATCTGCAAGTTGTTCCCCAAGGTTTCCTTGCCAACCTTCAAGTCTCTCCTACCTTAGAAGACCAGATTCGCCAAGCCCAGCTTCTTGATGCTATGGTGAAAAAGGTGAAGATTGGGATTGCCAAGAGCCAGTCCAAGTACAAGTGCTACCGCCTTGATGACAAGGACACTCTTTTCTTCGAGGATCGTATTGTTGTACCCAAAGGTGACCTCCATAAAGTGATCTTGAACGAGGCTCACAATTCTCTCCTCTCCATCCACCCTGGGAGCACGGAGATGTATCAGGACCTCAAGCAAGCTTATTGGTGGACTCGAATGAAGCGCGAGATTGCTCAATTCGTGAAAGAATGTGATGTCTGCAGAAGAGTGAAGGCAGAACACCAAAGGCCAGCAGGTCTCCTCAAACCTCTTGCCATTCCAGAATGGAAGTTTGACCACATTGAAATGGACTTCGTGACTGGGTTTTCAAAGTCCAAGCGTGGCAATGATGCTATATTCGTTGTCATCGACAAACTCACCAAAGTGGCTCATTTTCTGCCTATCAAAGAGTCGATCACTGCAGCTCAATTGGCGGAACTCTATACCTCTCGTATTGTCTCTCTGCACGGTATTCCACAAGTGATCTCTTCAGACCGTGGCAGCATTTTTACCTCGAAGTTTTGGGATTCTTTTCAGAAGGCCATGGGCACCAACATCCGCTTCAGCATAGCTTTCCATCCTCAAACTAGCGGTCAAGTCGAGCGTGTCAACCAGATTCTTGAAGATATGCTCAGGGCTTGTGTGATCTCCTTCGGCATGAAGTGGGAGGATTGTCTTACTTATGCTGAATTCTCCTACAACAACAGTTTTCAAGCAAGTTCGGGCAAGGCCCCATTTGAAATTCTGTATGGCAGGAAGTGCCGTACCCCTCTCAACTGGTCTGAATCGGTGAACGTCAGCTTTTGGGTAATGACTTAATCACAGAAGCAGAAGAAATATGCAAAGTCATTCGTGATAACCTCAAAGCAGCCCAATCCCGCCAGAAAAGCTACTATGATAGTAAGCACCGTGATTTGGCTTTCGAGATCGGAGATCATGTTTACCTCCATGTCTCTCCTATGAAAGGTACTCGTCGCTTCGGTATCAAAGGGAAGCTTGCCCCTAGATACGTGGGACCTTTCAAGAATGTCAGCAAGAGAGGCGACCTCGCCTATCAACTCGAGCTTCCTTCAAACTTTGCAAATGTTCATGACGTGTTCCATGTCTCTCAACTTCGAAAGTGCTTCAAGACTCCTGACCGCACCGTCAACTTCGAGGACATTGAGCTCCAAGAAGATCTCTCCTATCGTGAGCACCCAGTTGCTATTCTTGAAGAGACTGAACGCATGACTCGCAACAAGTCGATCAAATTTCTCAAAGTCAAGTGGTCACACCATTCCGATCGTGAAGCTACCTGGGAACGCGAGGATCACCTGCGCTAAGTACCCAGCGTTCTTTCAGTCCTAGATCTCGGGACGAGATACTTTCGTAGTGGTGGAGTGTTGTAACACGCTGGATGTAACTTTCCCTATTTGTACTCCAACTCTTGCCGTTTCCGGCGTTAAGTTATATTTATTTCCTCGGGTTCGGTTTCTTTGTCTCCGTGTGTTGTTATCGTTGTCATGCATCTCATATCATGTCATCATGTGCATTGCATTTGCATACATGTTCATCTCATGCATTCGAGCATTTTCCCCATTGTTTGTTTTCATTCCGGCGCTTCGTTCTCCCCCGGTGGTCATTTCTAGCTTTCTTTCATGTGTGGGGATTAAACATTTCCGGATTGGACCGAGACTTGCCAAGCGGCCTTGGTTTACTACCGGTAGACCGCCTGTCAAGTTTCGTATCATTTGGACTTCGTTTGATACTCCAACGGTTAACCGAGGGACCGAAAAGGCCTCGTGTGTGTTGCAGCCCAACACCCCTCCAATTTGGCCCAAAACCCACCTAACTCTGCTCCATCATCTAGTGCATTCGATCACGATCGCGTGGCCGAAAACCGCACCTCATTTGGACTCTCCTAGCTCCCTCTATGCCTATTTAAAGGCCCCCCGATTTTTCGGATCTCCTCCTACCTCCGAAACCCTAAAAATCATCTCCGCGCGCCGGACATTGTCCGCACCGCGCCGGACGTCGCTGCCGCCCACTCCGTCGCGCCATGTGGCAACGCCACCGCCTCCACCGCCGTGGCCCGCCAAGCCCAGGGAGGGCCCCCGCGAGCCCGCGCCGGCCGCCGCCCTCCTCCCACGTCGCGCCCGCGCCCGGCTCCTCTTCCCCGAGCGCCACCCTTCGCCGGCCGGCAACGCCGCGCCCCATCGCCGGCGCCGTCCTCCGGGCCGCCGCCTGAGCGGGCCGCCCGCTGCCGCGCGCCGGTCGTCACCCTGCCACCTCGGCTTCCGCACCGCCGCCTCCGCCCTGGCCCCGACCGGATCCGGCCGCCACCTCCTCTCGTCGGCCGCTGCCTCTACGTCCCGGCGAACTCCAGCGTGAACAGTACCTCGTCGGCCGTCCTCGATCCGCGTGCAAATCTCAGATCTGGAAATTCGGAGGTTGACTTTTCTCAAAAACCCTAGCTCATGTTGCATACTTTGACCTGCCGTAACTTTGCATACGTAGCTCCGATTCATGCATATAGCATATCAAAATGTTCATCTCAGAGAGTACATCATTTCATTCCATTGAATCATTTTCATTTGAGTTCATCTTGATGTCAGAAAAGCTGTTAGAAGAGGGCTACTTGAGTTATTTGTCAGATCTGCTACTCCGTTTAGCACTTTTGTCATTTTTGCCATGATTAATGTGTGCATGATATGCCCTGATGCTCTACATGTCTTTTGTTATGGGTTTTGTCATCTCTCCAGAGGTGCAACCCATGTATTTTTAGGATGTGTGTGGTGACTTGTGCAAGCTTGCAAAGTGGTGCACTTGCTAATTCTGTTTTCAGGGACTTAGTAATTTCACTAAGTCCTGGAGCTGTTTATCTCATGATGCCATATGTTCATATTGTTTCCTAGTGATCCATACCTCTTTTGAAGATGATCAGTAAGGGAGTTTTGTTAATATTGTAGTGCTCTATCCATACAAGCCTTTGTTTGCATTTATGGAGCACCCTAGTTTGAGTCAATCGAGCTCTACTTTTGCTACTTTGTGAATCTGGGCAGATTGTCAACTTGTTTGCAATTTTGTCGGTGATGTTGTAGTTGATCCGTGCATGCTATGCCATTGTTCTTGCCATATCTAGCTTGCATTTTGTGCCTTCTTGATGGAGGTATGCTTGTCTTGCCATGACTTGCACCGTAGTGAGTGCATCGAGCTCGTAAACATGCCTACTTGAGTTATATTTCAGCCTGTGCCAGTTTTCACTAAGTCTGAAAACTGATTATGTTTTTGCTATGTTCACTTGCTTGCAATTGTATTTTCTGATCCCTTTTGGCTCAAGGTCACTAAGGGACTTTCGTTAAGCTCTTTGAGTAGCTCCATGCAATGGTTTACTTTGTCATGTTCAGGTCCTGTAGCATGTAGTTTTGTTGCTCCGAAGAGGGCTACCTGATCTGAATTTCCAGACAAGTGTTAATTTCACTAAGTCTGAGATCTGTTTGCCATTTGCATTTTTGCCATGCTTGTTTGAACCTGTTAATGGATGAATTGGCCGTAGCTCAGTGCTAGACTTTTTTTAAGCATCTTGTAAGCATCCCTGCCATGTATTTTGTTGTTATGTTTGGGTGATTTAGCATGTTCATCTCATTGCATTTAGTTGGCTACTTGCTGTAAATCGCAGACCGGTGCCATTTTTGAATCGCTTGCCATTTCCAAACCGTAACTCCGATTCCGGTGTTCTTTATATCATTTTCAAGCGATTTCATCTCATCTTTCCAGTGGCACACTTGGATTTCCATGTTGAGGCCAAGTTCATGCATTTCCTGTCATATCTTGCATTTTGCATCCCGCATCGCATCCCGCATAGCATATCATCTTTGCATTGTGTTGTTTGAGTTTGCACGTGGTTGATTATATCCTTGTTGCTTGTTTGTATTGTTTGGGTAGAGCCAGGAGACGAGTTCGCTAACGAGGAGCCCGTTGAGTTTGCTTTTGAGGATCCAGTCAACTCTGACAATTGTGCAGGCAAGATGATCATACCCTCGAAATCACTACTATCTTTGCTATGCTAGTTTGCTCGCTCTTTTGCTATGCCATTGCTATGATGCCTACCATTTGCTTGCAAGCCTCCCAAATTTCCATGTCAAACCTCTAATCCACCATTGTCCTAGCAAACCATTGATGGCTATGTTACCGCTTTGCTCAGCCCCTCTTATAGCGTTGCTAGTTGCAGGTGAAGATTGAAGGCCGTTCCTTGCTGGAAAATTTATTTACTTGTTGGGATATCATTATATTATCTTGTTATCTTAATGCATCTATATACTTGGTAAAGGGTGGAAGGCTCGGCCTCTCGCCTAGTGTTTTGTTCCACTCTTGCCGCCCTAGTTTCCGTCATATCGGTGTTATGTTCCCGGATTTTGCGTTCCTTACGCGGTTGGGTTATAATGGGAACCACTTGATAGTTCGCCTTGATTAAAGCTTTTCCAGCAATGCCCAACCTTGGTTTTACCATTCGCCACCTAGCCTCTTTTTCCCTTGGGTTACCAGAGCTCAAGGGTCATCTTATTTTAACCCCCCCGGGCCAGTGCTCCCTCTGAGTATTGGTCCGAACCGGGCAGCCTGCGGGGCCACCTCGGGGAAACTTGAGGGTTGGTGTTACTCGTAGCTTGACCTATCTGAGTGTGCCCTGAGAACGAGATATGTGTTGGAAATATGCCCTAGAGGCAATAATAAAAGTATTATTATATTTCAATGTTCATGATAAATGTCTTTTATTCATGCTATAACTGTATTATCCAGAAATCGTAATACACGTGTGAATACTTAGACCACAATATGTCCCTGGTGAGCCTCTAGTTGACTAGCTCGTTGTGATCAACAGATAGTCATGGTTTCCTGACTATGGACATTGGATGTCATTGATAACGGGATCACATCATTAGGAGAATGATGTGATGGACAAGACCCAATCCTAAGCATAGCATAAAAGATCGTGTAGTTTGTTTTGCTAGAGCTTTGCCAATGTCAAGTATCTCTTCCTTAGACCATGAGATCGTGTAACTCCCGGATACCGTAGGAGTGCCTTGGGTGTATCAAACGTCACAACGTAACTGGGTGACTATAAAGGTGCATTACAGGTATCTCTGAAAGTATCTGTTGGGTTGACACGGATCGAGACTGGGATTTGTCACTCCGTATGACGGAGAGGTATCTCTGGGCCCACTCGGTAATGCATCATCATAATGAGCTCAATGTGACCAAGGTGTTGGACACGGGATCATGCATTACGGTACGAGTAAAGTGACTTGCCGGTAACGAGACTGAACAAGGTATTGGGATACCGACGATCGAGTCTCGGGCAAGTAACGTACCGATTGACAAAGGGAATTGCATACAGGGTTTGATTGAATCCTCGACATCGTGGTTCATCCGATGACAACATCGAGGAGCATGTGGGAGCCATCATGGGTATCCAGATCCCGCTGTTGGTTATTGACTGAGAGCGTCTCGGTCATGTCTGCATGTCTCCCGAACCCGTAGGGTCTACACACTTAAGGTTCGGTGACGCTAGGGTTATTAGGAAGACTAGTATGTGACTACCGAATGTTGTTCGGAGTCCCGGATGGGATCCTGGACGTCACGAGGAGCTCCGGAAGGATCCGGAGGTAAAGATTTATATATGGGAAGTTGTCAAACGGACACCGGGAAGTTTCGGGGTCATACCGGTATTGTACCGGGGCCACCGGAAGGGTTCCGGGGGTCCACCGGGAGGGGCCACCCCTCCCGGGGGGCCACATGGGCTGCGTGGGGCAGGGAGCCAGCCCCTGGTGGGCTGGCCGCACCCCCTCTCTTGGGCCCATGCGCCTAGGGTTGAGGGGGGAACCCTAGAGGGGGCGCCCCCCTTGGCTTGGGGGGCAAGCCACCCTCTCCCCCTCTCCCCTTGGCCGCCGCACCCCCCCTAGATGGGTTCTAGGGGGCCGGCCCCCTTCTCCCTTCCCCCTATAAATAGAGGGGTGAGGGGAGGGCAGCCGCACCACCCTCCAAGGCGCAGCCCTCCCCTCCCCAACACCTCTCCTCCTCCGTTGTGTGCTTGGCGAAGCCCTGTCGGAGTACTGCCTCTTCACCATCACCACGCCGTCGTGCTGCCGGTGGAGCTATCTTCCTCAACCTCTCCTTCCCCCTTGCTGGATCAAGAAGGAGGAGACGTCTCCCGTCCCGTACGTGTGTTGAACGCGGAGGTGCTGTCCGTTCAGCACTTGGTCATCGGTGATTCGAATCACGTCGAGTACGACTACATCATCACCTTGCAAGCTTCCGCACGCGATCTACAAGTGGTATGTAGATGCAAACTCTCTCCCTTGACTCGTTGCTTAGATGAACTCATAGATGGATCTTGGTGAAACCGTAGGAAAAATTTTAATTTTCTGCAACGTTCCCCAACAATATGTGCAGCTCCTATTGGGATTTGTCGGCACATTCGGGCGGTGTTGCTGGTCTTGTTTTAACCTGTCGAAGTGTCTTGAATTACCGAGATACCGAGTCTGATCGGAACATCTTGGGAGGAAGTCTATTCCTTCGTTGACCGTGAGAGCTTGTCATGGGCTAAGTTGGGACTCCCCTGCAGGGATTGAACTTTCGAAAGCCGTGCCCACGATTTTGGGCAGATGGGAATTTGTTAATGTCCGGTTGTAGATAACTTGAACCTTAATTTAATTAAAATGAATCAACTGAGTGTGTTACCGTGATGGCCTCTTCTCGGTGGAGTCCGGGAAGTGGACACGGTGTTGGAGTAATGTTTGCGCAGGTTGCTCTCTAGTTTCTCGCTCGTGCTTTGCCTCCTCTTCCCGCTCTCTTTGTGAATAAGTTAGCCACCATATTTGCTAGTCGCTTGCTGCAGCTCCACCTATATTTACCTTGCCTTACCTATAAGCTTAAATAGTCTTGATCGCGAGGGTGCAGATTGCTGAGTCCCTGTGGCTCACAGATTACTATTACACCAGATGCAGGGCCTGATGATTCCGCTCCAGGAGACGCGTATGATCTCAAGTGGGAGTTCGACGAAGACTCTCAATGTTACTATGTTTCCTTTCCCGATGATCAGTAGCGGTGCCCAGTTGGGGGTGAACAGGACCGTGTCGCATGTTGGGTTCTATTTTATTTTGGCGCCGTGGTCGGGCCATGAGTGTTTGGATGATGTAATGTTATTTATGTACTTGATTGACGTGGCGAGTGTAAGCCAACTATTGCTATCTCCCCTTTATTATTTATATTACATGGGATGTTGTGAATATTGCCTAACTTGCGACATATGCCTTCAATGCGATTATGCCTCTAAGTCGTGCCTCGACACGTGGGAGATATAGTCGCATCGAGGGTGTTACACTGGTATGGGTGGTTGGAAAGTGCGCACCTAGTTTGAGTCATCCAGGTCGGCACAGGCTAGTTTTGTTCGTCCCAGCGCATGAGTGGGCAATATAAAAAATGAAGAAAAATGTTTCAATTTGGATGGACCAATAATATAAATGCAAGGCAGGCACTATAGCAGGCTCGCGGCCCAAACGAGCGCCTCCCATATCGATCGACAACATGAAAAATTCCCAATTCGTTCGCTCCAGCCTCTAGTCTGGTTCGCTACTAGCCTAGCTGCCACTGGATAGACCGACACAACACTTCCTCACGCCGGTCACCAGGCTTCAAGTGAATGGAAGGACAAGAAGATGAAGATACAACCCTGGGTGTAGCCTACGTGGGAGGCAGCGGCGGTAGCACGAGCATGGCATCGAGCTTGCGCAAACGGACAGTCGTAGCTTGCAAGAGCAGCATGCGCAACGAGCAAGTACATCACATCCCTAATTATATCTAAATCATCTATTCAATTTCTGGCCAATAGTTAAACCTGATGGTGTTGTAAAACTGCTTGTATGTAGGGAATCTATAAGAAAATGAAACCAATTTCTGCTCATTTTATAACTCCCCCAATCAATACTGAACTGACTGAACCTGATGTGCCTAATCAAGTTTTTGGTGCAAACATACAAGCTCATGTTGTTCTTGAGCCTGAAGTGTCTAATGAACAAACTGCTAATGAAGGATTTGATGCAAAAAATTTACATGCTCCTGGTGATGAACATATAGTGTCTAATGAGGGATCTAGTGCAAGCATTTTGCAAGCTCCCATTGAAGGATTTAGTATCTGATGATGCTCTGCTATATTGAGAAAGATAGAGATTTGCAGGAATTGATAACAAGCAAATTATAGTACATTTTCATTGCTTGATACATCAACGCCATCTACCATAAAGTCCCCGTATCATGACAACCTAGCATAAATACTTTTCTAATATGTTGCTTAAAACTATTGGCATACATGTGCAGGATAGATATATTGATATGCAGTTTGTGCACTGGTTATTGGTGCAATTACACTTGGATATTTCCGGCCAAAGAACGAATAATTTAAGCAGGTATAGTCCATGTTAGTAGTCCTTGTACACCATGTTGCATTTTGTGTTTTTGGTGCTTACATCATTTAGTGTTTTATAATCTGGAACTACTTTGGATCATTAGCTGGTTTTCAAAGTACATGTCACTGGTGCCTGTCGATGCTAAGCAAACGGTTTTAACCCCTTTCCGCGACGGCATTTCGAACCGTCCCCAAGTGAGTGTGGGCGATAGGGGGGTCCTTCCCACACGACCCAGAAACCGTCGGGGATAGGGACCCTACAGTACTCCTACTCGTTTCTGCTCGCATTGCCATCACAGTCGGTATTCTGTGGTGCTACGTTTACGATGTGCGGCCCATCACAAATGGCTCACTATTATAGAACGTGTATGATGCGTGGCCCATCACAAATGGTTCACTGTTAAGAAGATTAGCTAATCATCGTACGAGTGTCGGACATGGTTACGAAACGTCAGACTGTTGTAACATCGTCATACATGACAACTATCACACACGCTATTCTGTGGTGCAATGTTTATGATGCATACTTCATCAGAAACAGTTCATGGTTGCGAATCTTGTATGATAAGGCAAATAACACAAACATTTAGTTTTCCCGCACCGTTTGTGATATTGTATGACATCGCACATGCTTTGGAAACGGCAACTATGTGCATGCTTGCACACGTTTCCTCTTTGTGAACAATGTCGGATTATGGTGTATACCGCAAATGTTTGTGGTTTACCAATTGTGTGTGCCGTAACAACCTGGAGAGCATAATTTCATCATAATTTAATTGCTGCTATTTCAAATTGTACCGGATTTCAATTTGAATTTGAATGTATTCTACGGCTTTATTCATATCAATCAGGTTCAAACAACCAATGCATTATTCAATTCATAGGTACATATGTTCAAGAATTACATAAGAACCAAATAAAGAATGATGAACCACAGTTGTATACTTGTACTATTAAACACGGTAAAGAAAGAGGCAAAATGTATTATGGTTGTTGAACAAGGTGAAGTGGAATGCCCATATTGTGTCCTCCTCCATGCAGAAGGCACGCACGACTCCAGTCCAACCCCTTGTGATGGCCGACCGCCCATCCTTCACGGTCTTCATGAGAACATCTCGATAATCATCATGTTCTGGTAGAAATACTTTAACCTTTGCATGCCCACCAATCATGTAGTTTGAGAGGTAATCTTTTGTAACCTGTTTTGGCAACCACTTCAAAGGAAAAAGATTCAGACATTGTCATCTAACACAACTCATTATGGGCAGTAAAAAGAAGGCTGCAGAGTTCTTACTTACCATCCTGCAGTTTGTTGTTCTCTTGGATAAGTGTAAACAAATAGTTTAATTGCCATCTTTGGACCCATTTTACTAACAATCTTTATCAGCTTCCTCACTTGATGTTGGTTCATCGATATCTCATTGCCCCATATGCAGAAAGGGTCGAAGCGCGGATCCTTACCAATGACATATGTACATAAAAGCACCAAGTTAATATCAGAAGCTAAACAACAATTGCACAATGATGTAGTACAACACTCTTTTATAATATGTCTATATACATCTGTATGTGGTAGTCCATTTGAAATCTATAAAAAGACAAATATTGAGGAACGGATGGAGTATCTTATAACATCCAATATACTCACATATTAGATGAATTAACATCTTATATTATGGGCCGGAAGGAGTTTAGTGCATTCTTACAAATTATAGGCTGATTAACTGCTGCTGTATCCAGGGGTTGCAGTTAGTTTGAGCTAGTTCAGGCTCAAATAGCCCTAAAGTATATCTAAACACGAGGGCTAGTTTGAGCTAGTCGCATCTATAACCCATCCAAAAAAACTATCCAACCCAGGTGGTGCTAATTAGAGCTAGTTCTCCTAGTGCATTTATTGTCAATCTAACATTGCCATCCAAACAACTCTTTGGATGGAGTTAGTTCAGGGTTAATAATGAGCTAGAAACTAACTCTAACCTCTAGCTAAGTTGAGTATCCAAACATGGCTGTGTTGTTGTTGTTGTTGTTGCTGCTGCTGCTGCTCTTCTACGTATATCTAAACATCATTAGAACATTAATGTAAAAAATGTTCCTTATTGCTATGTAGCCTAGGATTGAATATTTAGACATTAAGTATAGTGCATGTTGCTATGTAGCCTCAGATATATTACATATGGCCCTAGTTAACCTAACGATAAATGGGTTGCAGATATATTCAGTTAAAAGTCCGATTCACCGATTAGTCCCTTATCAGCCACCGGCCTATATGGTACCAGCTACCGATATCCTGAACAGTGAGCAGATATAAGCCATGGGATGAAACTAACCTCGATGGAGAACAACAGTCATTCCAAAAATTGTCCTGTGTAGGTACATCGAGAAGCATGTTAAGCACAATAGGCTAAACATCAAACAAAATTATACATCGCAGACAAAATAATCTCCAAAAGAGAGCTTCAGTGTGCAGGTTTAAGCATGCTAGTAAAGCAAAACAAGTGGAAAGGTGTGCTAACTGCAATAGGCCTAACATTTAACAACAAGCAAACATAGTATTTCAAACTGGTATTGTGCCGGTCTAAGTACACTTGTTATTGTTAAATAAAAATGGAAAGGCGTGTTAACTACAAGATGCAGCAACCAAATGTAGTCATTCATAGTGGTATTTTTGAAACTCGTAGGGATGAAATTGAACTGCACAGTTCATACTTGCACATATAGAACATCACATTGTGAATAACTGGAATAAACAAGCCATACTACGAACTACCAAAGATAGCATTTGAAACTGGACATATGCTAACTACAAACAGCCGAACAATCAAAAAAACTATAAAAGAGGCTTATGCTAGCTATAACAGGCTTAATAGCAAGCAAATATATGCATTCCTGTCGGTATGTTTAAAACTGGATTGATGAAATGTACTGCACAGTAAATAATTGCATATATAGAGCATCACATTGTGAACAACTAAAATAAACAAGGCATACTGCACACAACCAGATATAGCAATTAAAACTGGACATATTCTCACTACACTACAAAAGGGACTTGACAAAAAAAATCATGGGTTCCCCCCTGTGGAGAGGCACGGCAAAACAAATCATGGGTTTCCTCACTTTTCACAGACGGGCTCGCTCTTGTGGGAAGAGCACGGACCCTAGATGCGATCCATGTTGTTGCAGATGGGCTCCTTCCCCTTGGAAGAGCACGACTGTAGGGTGCCCTCCCTCAGGTCACAGATGGGCGCTTTCCCCTTGGAAGAGCAGATGGGCTCTTTCCCCTTGGAAGAGTCGGAGAGGGTGCCCTCCTCGTGGTCATCATCGATGAGGTATGACTTGGAAGCTGTGGATCCCAAGCCAGCATCATAGAACGTGTCCTTCAGAAATGAGAAAAGGAGCTCAATGGCGATGTAGAATGGCAAATTGTTGACAGCTAGCCAGAGGAGATCAGCGGCGGGGACATGGATGAGATCGACGGCGGTTGAACCCGACAGGTTGGGGGTGGGCCACTTAACCTGTGACATAGCCCGCCTCAGGCCGTCGCTGTCGATGACCCCGTTGTCGTAACCGGCGGCCAAGACATGCCCGCATACTCTAGTTCGCTGCTTGAGTGTCTGCCGCCAGTAATGGTCGGCAGCTTCCTTGCCGACGTCGGGCGAAGAGACCGCTATACACCTCTTTTGGGCCAGTCGCTCCTCGAGCTCCACAGGAAGCGTAGCCAGGATTAGGCTGCGATACTCTGGAGTGGGCGATGGGGATCTGTGGGAAAGTGGGCGTTTGGTAGGTGTCATCTAAGAAACTCAGGGCGGGCTGGGTATGGAGATCAGTGGGTAAGCTGCACGGGCAAACCGGCAGATGTTGACAATGGAGGCCTTGCGGCGGAGGCGGCGGCAGCATCGGCGGGAACCTTGCTAGGGTTTCGAGCAAGGGAGGGGGGGTGTGTGCGCGCACATGCCCGAGGAGGTTTTGCTGTGTGCGTGGTGTGTGTGTGTGCGTGTGTGGAGGGGGCGCGGGGTGTTTGAGGAAATGACGCGGGTACTGAAAATTTTACTACGCGGGAGTCAAACGAAGGAGTGAAATGTTGGGCTATTGAAAATTTTGATGATAGTGCATCGCACACGGTCCGGAGATAACAACCGTGTGTTATGAAACAGAAAAACCCTCGAGGCGGGCAAATATTTTCTAAGGATGCAGGCGGGATTGGGAAGAAGAAACCTCGCACATGGTCCGGAGATAACAACCGTGTGTTATGAAACAGAAAAACCCTCAAGGCGGGTAGATATTTTCTAGGGATGCAGGTGGGATTGGGAACAAGAAACATCGCACACCGTCTGGAGATAACAACCGTGTGTTATAAAACAGAAAAACCCTCGAGGCGGGCAGATATTTTTTAGAGGGGGAGCCTCGTGGATCCCAATGTACTACGCGGATGTGTGGGTGACAGGGGCACCGGCATGGCACACGGTTAGTTTGAGTGAACCGTGTTTGTTGCGTCATCCGACTTGTATAATGTTCATAAATTTGGTGAAAAATGATGCGGGAGAGGGTCAGAGCATGAACACACTTGCATGTGGACCAAATTTATGTATCAAAAGGGTGGTTTGATTTTTAAATACCAAATACAACTTCGATGTGTCACCTCTCTCGCAAAGTGCACAGTATTGCTTGCCCCCACCCCCCTCGTGTTGGCATGAATTGGGAATCCTAAGCTATGAATGCATGCCCCCTCCCCCCAACTGAGGTTCACCTAGAAAAGTGTGAAGTAGCTAGCAGCCCCCTCCTCCCTCGTGTCGGCATGAAGGGAATCCTAAGCTATGAATGCATGCCCCCCCAACCGAGGTTCACCCTAGCAAAGTGCGAAGTAGCTAGCAGCCCCCTCCTTCGTTTCAGCACGAAGGGGATCCTAAGCTATGAATTCATGCCCCCCAACCAAGGTTGACCTAGAAAAGTGTGAAGTAGCTAGCAGCCCCCCTCCCTCGTGTCGGCACGAAGGGAATCCTAATCTATGAATGCATGCCCCCCAACCGAGGTTCACCTAGGAATGTGTGAAGTAGCTAGAATCCCCCCCCCTTATGTCGGCACGAAGGGAATCCTAAGCTATGAATGCATGCCCCCCCCCCAACCGAAGTTCACCTAGAAAAGTGCGAAGTAGCTAGCTGCCACCACCCCCACCCCTCGTGTCGCCACGAAGGGAATCCTAAGCGATGAGTGCATGACCCCAACAGAGGTTCACCTAGCAAAGTGGGAAGTAGCAACCCTCCCCCCCCCCACTTTCAGTCGGCGGGCCAGAGGGGCATATCTCACCAAGATGGATCGTAAAACAGACCAAGAATAATCAACCTTGGCTGTACAACCTTTCTCTTGTTGTTGGTCAAAGTGATGGCCGTCCATGTGATCCTAGAGAAAGGCTAGCTTGCCAATAATCACGCAAGTAGCTAGTCCCTGAAGACAACCACTGCATGCGTGTGGCCCAAACATATGTATGCAGAGGTGTGTTTTTTAGTAACAATGGAACAACTTTGATGTGGCACCGTGATTTTGAACTAGAAATCCCCACACTGGGTGAGGGTTAGGTTGATGATGTAATATGTATGTTACACCACACTTCAAGCCAATGACAGGGATTCATGCATGCATGCATGCATAGTATATGCGCTCAAACTTAAGGTCTGAATCTCACCATGACCTATACTACGATAACACGAACCAAATGAAGAATCCGCCATGGTAACCTCTCTTGTTGTTGGTCAAGGTGATCATGGATGTCCAAGCGGGCCCACGAATATATAGGCTTGTCGCCGATAACCACGCGAGGGAGTGTACCGTTCGAAGGCAACCACTACATGCATATGTATGGAGGTGATGCATGCATGCATGTTTGAATACACAACATTGATGTGGTGCGTGCGTCAACAATCTTACACTAGCTCCCCACACAGAGCGAGATCGGTTCATTATGTGTCGTTGTACTAGCCACTTTGACTCAATGGGACAGATTCATGCATGCACATGCATGTGTGTGTGCTCAAACTGTATCATGCATGTCATCCCAGAGCCAAAATAATAATCCCCTCCTAAGTCAAATTAACCTTTCTTGTTGTCAGGCAAAAAGTAGTGACGGACCAAGCGGGCCCACAGATGGAAAGCATCGATATCGCTAATAACCGCTTAAGTGGGTGCGAGAGGACAACCACCACCACTTTGCATGTGGGCCAAACATATATATGTTGAATACCCAAAATGCACAACTTTGATGTGCGACATGCC
This sequence comes from Triticum aestivum, assembly GCF_018294505.1. Lineage (NCBI taxonomy): Eukaryota > Viridiplantae > Streptophyta > Magnoliopsida > Poales > Poaceae > Triticum > Triticum aestivum. Next base: position 272,222,850 of record NC_057800.1, on the reverse strand, counting down.
TCATAAACCGTAAACCATGCACCCACACAGAGCGAGGTTCATCAAGCGTACTACATATGATGGTCCCCTTACCCCTTTTTCACCGCATACTATATGCTCTTGTCGTAATATATGTACAACCCAAAAGAATCCTCATCGATGGTGAAATTAATTAACCTCTCCCGATGTAGGTCAAAGTGATGCATGCATGCATCGATGATGGCCTCGTGGGCCCACAAATGGAAGCGTCACATGGGAGTGTCCTAGCTAGGATATGCATGTGGCCCAAAAAGGTGTTGTGTGATGTTTGAATAGCCAATTTCACAATTTTGATGTGGCACGTGCCTCGGAAACCAAAAAGTCTCGACACTGAGTGAGGTGTACTTGTTCATGTATGCGTACGTATAGTATATATGCTAGTCCCCTCCCACCTCTTCGACGCGTACTATATACCACCATAACACAAACAAAAAAGATTCTACCTTGCTGGTCAAATTAACCTCACTGCCGGTTGTTCGTCAAAGTGATGGACGACAACCTCGCGGGCCTACAGAAAGTGTCACACGCGAGTATCGAGTGTCGTGTAGGACAACCATCGACTGCATGTGGCCAAAACATATATGTATGAAAGGGTTGTGTAATGTTTTAAATAACGATTTCATGACTCTGATGTGGCATCGGCCTACCTAACAAAACAGCCAACCCACACGGTGGCTCGAAACTCTTAGTGTACTGCGAGCCACCCGCCACCCCCATACGCACACACCCACACACACACCGCGAATACACCGCAACTACGATGCATGTTAAATTAATTATCCCGCAGTGAGCATATATGTTACCAAAGGAGGGACGTTTTAATTTCAAAACAATCACAGAGATCATTAAGACGTTTTAGTACATTGATTGATTGATTTTCTACGGGTATCATGTGCAAAAATCAAATTTGAGCTACATGCACACGTGACAGTGCACCTAACTGGATTGCAAAAACACATGTGTCTCACTGGGTGCATGTTTACTCCCCATGCAACAAATTTCAAACATTGAGAATCTTGATTTTTAAATTCTACTACATCCAAAACTCGTTGGAAGTTCATGAAACTTATCATGTTGTCATATGGACACCAATACAAAGTGGCATTGTACTTTTTCGTCAAATTTGAGACCAGTTTTGATGTAATCCTTATCTAATTACAGATGGGAGATTATTAATAATTGGGAACCAATATCCCAAATGGATTATTTATTCAAACCGTGAGCGTTAGACCAACAATGGTTACATGCCATGCTTCAGTTAAGCAATAAAGCAGCAGCATTAATCATCCAAATGGAAAAACATTATATGTGCCGCCGCGCGACCCGTGTGCCATGCGAGCAGGCGTGAGTTGACGGGACACATGCGAGTAGTCCGCCGCACAGGCAGACAGGGAGGCGTGCATGCAGGTGTGTGAATTGACGGAGGAGTGCTCGCTGCGCAGTGTCATCGGGAGGCATGCGAGTAGTTGTGTGAAACTTTGGTAGGCATGCCAGCAGTCCGGTGCGCAGGCTCACTGGGAGGCAAGCCATCGGCTTGACTGTTGTCGGTGTCAAAACCGGCGGATCTCGGGTAGGGGGTCCAGAACTGTGCGTCTAAGGTCGATGGTAACAGGAGACAAGGGACACGATGTTTACCCAGGTTCGGGCCCTCTCTATGGAGGTAATACCCTACGTCCTGCTTGATTGATATTAATGAATATGAGGGTTATAAGAGTTGATCTACCTCGAGATCGTGATTACTAAACCCTAGAGGTCTAGCTTGTATGGCTATGATAATGAGTGTCCTATCCGTACTAAGTCCTCCGGTTTATATAGACACCGGGATGATCTAGGGTTACACAAGGTCGGTTACAAGGAAGGGAATGTACATATCCGGTCGTCAAGCTTGCCTTCCACGCCAAGGAGAGTCCCATCCGGACTCAGGTGCAGTCTTCGGTCTTCGTATCTTCACAGCCCATCAGTCCGGCCCATGGCTAACAGGCCAGACGCCCGAGGACCCCTTAGTCCAGGACTCCCTCAGTAGCCCCTGAACCTGGCTTGAATGACAAGGTATTCGGCGCATAGTGTTGTCTTCGGCATTGCAAGATGGGTTCCTCCTTCCGAACTCTAGAATAGTCTTTGGACGAATTGATCGTGTCCGGACATGTAACACACACCACACGCAACCGTAGAGAGAGTATAATAATACACAAGTCCAATCCGCTGACAACTTTGACAACATGACATCACGTCCATCCGGTCATAATTTCAAACCATTTTTTTGTCTGCCGCTCCATGTTTCGAGACGCGGTTGCCATTGGCACGTCTTATCGAAGCAGAGATCGTGTCCCCTTGTTACAGGATTCTCATCAATACGAGCATGGGTAACCCAACCATGCCGTTTACACAGCCCTCAGGAGCAGGCGAATTTTGAGGCGAGTGGGGTGGCATTCAATATTCATTGCCCTTATAAGGAGATAAGATTCCCCTTTCTTCTCCCACTCCTTCTCTCTTCTTATGCCTTTCCACTCTTGAGCTCCAGCGCCCAAGTTCTCATATGTTTCCCACTCGAGAAAGCACTCAACCATGTCTGGGTCCGGAGGTCAAGGCAAGTGGATGGCCACCTCCGTCAAGGAGGAGGACATCGCCGAGCTTCGGGTGGCCGGGTACCTGGCGAAGGTAATCGCCCACCGTCTTACAGCCCAAGGGAAAATCATTCCCATGCCGAAGCCCGACGAGAGGGTATTGTCCCTCCCTCATTTCCTCCGCGGGCTAGGGTTTCCACTCCACCCCTTCGTCCGTGGGATAATGTTCTATTAAGGGATAGACTTCCACGATCTATCACGAAACTCCTTCCTCAACATCTTGGCGTTTATCGTCGTGTGCGAGGCCTTCCTCCGGATCCATACCCACATCGGGCTATGGCTCAAAACCTTTAACGTGAAGCCCAAGGTGGTGGACGGACAACAAGTAGAGTGCGGGGGCGCCATGGTGAGCAAGTTCAATGTCTCTTGGCCGAAAGGCACATTCGTGGAGTCTGTCAAGGAATGGCAGAAACAATGCTTCTACATCACCGAACCCTGTGGCGCCACATGGGCCGCGGCTGCCGCATTCAACTCCGGCACTCCTGTGCGACTTACCTCCTGGGTCGAGAAGAGCCCGAACTGGTGTTCATCAGACGAGCTGATTGCGCTACAAACGCGCATTCAAAGCATCATCGATAGGGACATCAAGCTCCCCGACATAACTAAGTGATGCTGGTGCGCCGGATCCTCCCCTGCCAGAGCCAAAGCCACCCTCTATGGGATTTGAACCCGAAAAAGCACCACACCTTGGAAAGGCTCTTCGAAACAGCTCACGAAGATGCCTGGAAGTTGCTCTTCAAGGGCAACGAGATACTGCCGGCCACAGATTCAGACCATGACCACGACATAAATCACCTCCCCAATGAGGTATGTTATTTTCAACACATCCCCTACTTTCTTGTTTCAAGGGTGACATCTAAGATTTTATTATCATTGCTTTTTCAGTACTGGTTGAAGAAGGCGAAGCAGATCCGGTGTCCGGCTCGCCTGCCTGAAGAACCAGTCATCCCACGCTTAGCGAAGATGCTGGAGCCAGCGCCTTATAAGGCACCAGAGAAGAAGGCCATAGGAAACGCCAAGGGGGCCTGAAGTGGCCCCCGCCGTAAGGGCACTTCGGACGCGAAGGCCGGAGACAAGGACCATTCCCCTGCCGCCGAAGACGATGAGGATGAGGAGGAGGAGAAAAACGACTCTCCTCCTGATGAGGGGAGGAAGAAGAGGGCAGCCTCCACAACTCTGGAGGCGAAGGCGCTCAAGAAGGGGAAGGGCTCCATCGCGGATAACTCCGCCTGGGACGTAGACAATAGTCCGGAGAAACGCCCCCGCGCTAAGCCTCGGGCCGCATCGTAAGTACTAAGAATTGTATTCACCCTAAAGTTTCTCCTCTTTGCTGCAATTAAATGATTGTTCATGTTTTATTGTAGTCCGGCCCACAAAAGCTCCCCGCGATCCTCGTCAGGAGGGTCACTGGATTCCAAGGCGATGGCCAACGATTCGCCCCCAGCCGCTCACTCTCTCAAAGCCAAGGATGATGCAGAGGTGATGTCCCGAAGGACTGTTCAAGGCAGGGGAGAGGCTCGGGAGGCGCCAAAAGGTGAAAATCCCATCACCAGACACCAAGGGGAATTAATCGCCATGGAGACTGGTGGGGAGGAGTTCGGCCCTCAGCCGGACTCAATTCCGGAGAACGACACTATTCTAGAACCCGGCATGCGACCTCCTTCGGAAGAAGGGAGGATGCCCGTACCCTCGGTGACCCCTGTCCAACCAGGGGCACCGGATAATCTGCTGGAAGCGCTGCGAGGCGCTTCCATTGTGGATGAGCACCGTGTCCTTATGGGCATGGTAATTGAAAGGGTTCAGTCCACCAAGAGTGGACTAACCGAAGCCTGCAGCAGCCTGTTAACAGGTTTTGAGGTAAGTGGCGCAAAAAAGGAGAAAATCCGAATATAGATAGTAGCCCCTGAGACATGTCCGGTTTTTGAAAAGAAAAACTAGACCGAGGATCAATCTCCTATTAAAGGAAACTTACTAGATCTGTCTGAAATGTGTGCACAGGCGTCGCTGTTGGCCGCGGCCTCGCATACTGCCAAAGTCTTTGGACTAAAGTAGAAACTAGCGGAGGCCGAGGAGGAGCTGGGCCAGGTGAAGAGGCAGCTCCACGAAAGACAAGGTAAGTAATAACCTACTATGGATTTGAAAAAAAGAAAAGGGGAAAATATATGCAATGATCGAAATACCATGATGTGAACAGAGGCGACGACCGAGGTCGAGGCACTGAAAGCGGCCCTGGTTGAAGCCGAGGGGAGGGCTGTCAAGGAGCAGGCTGCCCGTAAGAGGCTCAAGTCTCGGGCCAACGAAGTCCAACAGGAGCTCCAGGACACGGTGAAAAAGTGCGAGACCTTGGAGCACAATGCGTCGGATTAAGAGGTCGAGCTTGTTGAGGCTTGTAAGAGTGCGGAGGTGGCCCGGATTGAAGCCCAAGGCACCCTCCATGAGATCCAGGAGGCTAGGAAGATCGCGGCGGGTAAGGCATTCAGTATGCAGAGTAGGAGTGTGAAGAGGAAATTTCTTTTACTAACCCGGCTTCGGAGTTCTCCAAGGGCCTTTGCTGATCTGCCCTGCAATGCGACTGACGCTGTTGAGTTCTTCCGAGCTGAAGAAGGGAGCTCCGCGAAGAAGCTGTTCTGGTTGCAATATTGCGAGCCGGAACATCCGGTGCCCTTTAGCAATCAGCTGAAACAGCTGGTCGAGCTGCACAGGGTGGCTGAACTGGCCATGAAGGATATAATAGTCCGATTGTGGCCAGCCAAAGCTATTCCCAGCAGCTACTTCGGCCTCGTGAAGAATCTGGTAGATGCCTGTCCCCGGCTGGATGTCATCAAGCGGTCTGTCTGCATCGAGGGTGCGCGTCTGGCCTTCTCTTATTGCAAGGTCTGGTGGGCGAAGCTGGACGCTGTCAAGGTGGCGACCTGATGGCCGCCGGAGGGCAAGGAGTATCGCACACCTGAGCGATACTTCAATGATGTCTTAGAGGGGTCCCGCATTGTACCGGATAATTGTGGGAAGGACACCATCTTTGAATGAATGTATTTCGAGCTCCCTCTGCCTTGTATGATGAAACAAAATGTTTATGCAATATATTGCTTGTTATGTTTTTAAATTTTTACTTCATGTGCGGCCGTGTTGTATACAATCTGAGGGTTAACCAGTCATCGGCGTCTGCCCCCACATAGGTAGTACGGGGGTGTTCGGGATGGAATCTAAAAAATCTTGATCCAATTGGATGGTCCTTGAAGGTGTTGTTTAGCGCAACGAACCAGGCAACCAGACTATGCAGTTGTAACGCCCTCACTTAGCCATAGAAGTGCGCCAATAAAAACATGGGCGCAGCCCCTAGTATCCGAACTAGAGTGCTATAAGCGTCTGATCGGGAAGTACCAATCCTTCGTGTAATGCAGAAGTAATCTCTAACGATTTGCAACCTCCGAACAGCTGACCGACTCTCGCTGCATCATGATAGTCAGTTTGCGGCTTTCTCTACTAAGGTGCTCCTTTGGATAATCCAAGGCACAATCGCAGTAGTTCTCCCTTTACTACCTTATCCGATGTAGCGGAATGTAAGGTAGCAAGCACAGGAGCTGGGCAACCCAACTATTGACCAAAGACATGATTCAGAGCCAATGCATATAAAGCTAAATTGGGGTGCCGAACTATACTTATAAAAAGTGTTCGGACTTTTGTTGTCATAATGTGGGGTGCTATGAAGCCCCTGGAAAGCATCGAGCGTACCAAAGTGTACTAGTGCTACCTGATAGGATTATCCACAGGGGAGCTGAAAAAAGAGAAAGAAGAAAGAAAACAGAGAAGATACAAAAAAGCTGGAGTCCTACAACTCTAGCCGCAAAATGTTCTCATTGTAATTTAATTAGTATGTCAAGGCGCATTGATACAGGTAGTGCGATAAGCAATAGGCTATTTGACATGCCAAAACCAAGGGAGAGCTGCATGTGGGTCCTGAAAAACAGGTAAGGTTATCATTAACGAAATCACCTAAAAAGTCTCCCATACGTCTATGTTTCTCGCCATCTTGGTGTGTTTATCCTTCAAGAGGACCGAGGATCAGGCCATCAGATGGTGCCTGTGGGATTGAGACCTGAAAGAAAACAAATAAAAATGAAAGTATATGTGTATCCGACGTTGTTTGAGCCGTACCATGGACCACAAGCTAGCTATGCCTCCATCGATGCCCATGGGATTTTGAGCACGTAGTTATGTACGCGTGGCACAAATGCCACCACTTGATCGGAACTGCGACGGAGGCCGAATTGCTAGTCGAGCTCCTGACGAGCCGTGTTCTCCTGCTGTAGGGTAGTTCGGAACCTCTTAATGGTGTCTGTGGGCTCGGCGGCCGAGTTAAGGTTCTGCTTGAGAAGGCCGCTCTGTACTTCTGCTGCTAAGGCAGCTGTGTGCTCTTCTATACGGAGGGAGCGTTCTGTATTTCCGTTGACTGTTATGACACCGCGTGGACTGGGCATCTTGAGCTTGAGATAAGCGTAGTGTGGTACTGCGTTGAATCGAGCCAATGCAATTCGTCCGAGTAGTGTGTGATATGCGTTGCAGAATGGAACGATATCGAAGAATTAACTCCTCGCTTCGGAAGCTGTCTGGAGATCCGAAGACAACCTCATGTGTGATCGAGCCTGTACAGTGGGCCTCTACGCCTGGTATGACTCCTTTAAAGGTAGTCCTTATAGGCTTGATCCTTGATGGGTTAATGCCCATTTTTCGTGTTGTATCCTGATAGAGCAGATTAAGACTGCTACCTCCGTCCATAAGGACGTGAGTCAGGTCGAACCCATCAATTATTGGGTCTAAAACCAGTGCGGCTGAGCCACCGTGCCGGATACTGGTCGGATGGTCCCGGCGATCAAAAGTGATCGGGCATGACAACCATGGATTAAATTTTGGGGCGACTAGCTCTATCACGTAGACGTCCATGAGCGCACGCTTGCGCTCCCTCTTGAAGATGTGGGTAGCATATATCATGTTCACCATTTTGACTTGAGGGGGAAACTTCTTCTGTCCCCCTGTGTTTGGTTGCTGGGGCTCTTCGTCATCATCCTTGCTTTGCGATCCCTTTTCCCTATTCTCGGCGTTTAATTTGCCAGCCTGTTTAAAACCCCAGCAATCTCTATTTGTATGATTGGGTGGCTTGTTTGGCGTGCCATGAGTCTAGCATGGACGATCGAGTATGCGGTCCAAGCTGGATGGGCCTGAATTGTTCTTTTGGAATAACTTCTTCCACTGACCGGACTTAGGGCCTCTGAATCCGGCATTAACTGTCGTGTCCTCGATGTTATCACTGTTGTTTTGGCGCTTGTATCTGTTGCGTCGAGATTTTTTTTGCTATTTTTAGCTTCAGGGGTGCCGGCGTCGCTTGCATTGTTTTTACTACGGGCCAACCAACTGTCCTCTCCCACATAAAAGCGGGTCATGAGTGTCGTGAGGGCTGCCATGGATTTTGGCTTTCCTTGGCCGAGGTGGCGAGCGAGCCATTCGTGGCGGATGCTGTGTTTGAAGGCTGCTAGGGCTTCGGCATTCGGACAGTCAACGATTTGGTTGTTTTTAGTTAAGAACCTAGTCCAGAATTTCCTGGCTTAAGTCATCAGCGTCCGGAGGTCGAACATATGTACCTTGGAAGTTATCGAGGAAAGCCTCTTCCAAGCCCATAGAATTTCCAGGCAGACTATTGAGCCAGTGCCGAGCTGGCCCTTTGAGTTTTGAAGGGAGGTAATTGATGGCGTGGAGGTCGTCGCCATGGGCCATATTAATGTGGAGGATGAAGTCTTCGATCCACACCGCAGGGTCCGTGGTTTCATCGTATGATTCTATATTCACACGTTTGAACCCTTCTGGGAATTCATGATCCAGGACCTCATCAGTGAAGCAATGAGGGTGTGCGGCGCCTCTATATCGCGTTGTATTGCGACGTAGCTCGGATGGAGTCCGTCTGCGGTTTTCGGCCCATGCGTGACTAATTTTGTCACGTCCAAATAGGTGGCCATCGTCGCATTCCGAGGCACGCCCTCGCGATCCGTAGATTGATCTAGTTTGTCCTGGTTTATTGTTCAGGGTTTGCCGGAGGTCATATGTATGCCCCTGGGCTGTTTTACCTCTGCCTGTGCGCTGGGGCGGGGCTGGCTACTGTTCGACATGAGTTGCCGTTTTGTCTCGACCATGTGGTGGTCGGTCAGCCGCATTGTATGATGGAGGTATGTACTTTGGCGCCTCCTCGTCAAACTGAGGTAGCAGTTTGCACTTTGGGTAGCTTCTGGTTGGGCGCTTGAGGCCGTACTCTTCGGCTGCTAGGACATCGGTCCATTTATCATTTAGCAGATCTTGGTCAGCTTGAAGCTGCTGCTGCTTCTTTTTCAGGCTCCATGCAGTGGCAATTAGCTGGCGCTTGAAGCGCTCCTGCTCAAGGGGTTCCTCAGGCATGATGAAATCCTTGGCGCTGAGCCTCACCTCATCCTCGGAGAGCAGAAGGTAATTATCGTCCTCTGAAACTTCGTGCGTGGCCTGTTTACCGGGGCTAACCTGCCCGCCTTCCCGTTCGTCTTGTTCATTAGTTGTATCGACAGGGTCTTCGTTGTCTTTGGCACCTTCTGGAGTGTTGTCTTCTCCTGTGCCGGTACTGCTATCTTTGTTGCGGCGTGACTTAGAACGGCACCGCTGACGCCGGTGCTTGGACTGTATTTCAGAAAGTTTATCCTCAGCTGGATCTTCCTTGTCCTCGCCGTTGTTTTCCTTTGGTGCATCCACCATGTATACATCATACGAGGAAGTGGTCGTCCAGCGTCTAGTGAACGACGAGTTCTGGACCTTTTCTTCTCCGGCATCGTTGTCCATACCATCAATGTCCTCGGAGTCGTAGTCAAGCTCGTCGGTCAAATCCTCGACCATGGCTATGAAGTGGGTGGCGGGTGGGAAACAAAATTCTCGCCTGTCAGCCCCTAGTTCGAGCCGGATATAGTTCGGTTGTGAGTCCTCTGTCGAGGACAGGTTTTTTAACGAGTTTAGCACATCGCCGAAAGGCGAGTGCTGCAAGATGTCCGCGATGCTGAATTCGAAGATCGATAAACAATCAAGCTCGGCGTCTGTGGGCTCACGTGGTTCAGAACTTACGGCCGGATAAGAGTCCGGAGTTCCGCTGACAGAGATGTCATGAGAGGTTAAGTCTGTATGCGGCTCCAACGTCATGGGATCTGTTGCCTCCATGGTGGGGTTGATCCTCCCGGCCTTGGGTGGTGCAGCTTGCTCCGGATCTAGGGCCAGAGCGGTTACAGGAGCGGTCACCTAGACGCAGCCTGATGATAGATTTAGGTCATGATCATCGGGGTGGCTGGTAGCGGCTACCATAGTCTCGAATCTGGCAAAGATAAAGTCTCCACAGATGTCTGCAACGTAGTTCAAGCTCCCAAATCTGACCTGATGGCCAGGAGCGTAGCTTTCGATCTGCTCCAGATGGCGAAGCGAATTAGCCCGCAGTGTGAAGCCACCGAATATGAAGATCTGTCCGGGTAGGAAAGTTTCTCCTTGGACGGCGTCATTATGGACGATTGAAGGGGCCATCAAACCTTTTGGCCACAGCGCAGTGGAACTCTCAATGAAAGCACCAATGTCGGTGTCAAAACCGGCGGATCTCAGGTAGGGGATCCCGAACTGTGCGTCTAAGGTCGATGGTAACAGGAGACAAGGGACACGATGTTTACCCAGGTTCGGGCCCTCTCTATGGAGGTAATACCCTACGTCCTGCTTGATTGATATTAATGAATATGAGTGTTACAAGAGTTGATCTACCTCGAGATCGTGATGACTAAACCCTAGAGGTCCAGCTTGTATGGCTATGATAATGAGTGTCCTATCCGGACTAAGTCCTACGGTTTATATAGACACCGGGAGGATCTAGGGTTACACAGGATCGGTTACAAGGAAGGGAATCTACATATCTGTTCGTCAAGATTGCCTTCCAAGCCAAGGAGAGTCCCATCCGGACTCAGGTGCAGTCTTCGGTCTTCATATGTTCACAGCCCATCAGTCCAGCGCATGGCTAACAGGCCGGACGCCCGAGGACCCCTTAGTACAGGACTCCCTCAAATGTCGCCCGCTTCTCTCCCACAACTCCAACAACTCCATATTAATGGTGCGCCGGAGCAGCCGCACCCTCCATCCTGGCTACACACACACAATCCTCTCTCTCCGCTTGCATCCTTGATGCCACTCTCTGTCCTCAAAGCCGTCAGTGTATGAGGATGCCACCGAAGCGCCCCATCAAAGGGAGTGGCGACGACGGGGCTGCTAAAGCACCGGAGCACGGCGTGGATATGGAGACAGAGGTTGCCGTCACTGCCGGCGAGTTATTGCTGCACCCTGACATTGTCGACGGTGTCAAGCTTCCACAGCTGGAGGCGGAGTTCCACACCGACTCTGACGACCACTCTGGTGACGACTCCGGCAACGACGGACAGCTGATTAGTCATCTATACCCATTTATGTGTCAAATATATCATAGGGTTTCTCTGGTTACTCCTGCCTCCCCCTTTTTGGAATAGAAATCATATGGTTATGTTCTCCCAATCCATGAAATCTGAGTAAGTTTCATTAGATCCATGTAGTGTATTGACTGTTTGAATGGTACATGTGATAAGTGATTAGTTGTTTCATCTCTGCAAATGATTTCTGCTAGTAATCCGACTAGGGTTAGTGTTCATGCTAATAATTCCTAGCCAGGGCTTGACAATTGATTTTGAATGACCTACATATGTTTGTGCCATTATTTTCTTCAAGATTGGTCTGTACATAGACGACTGTGCTTAAAATCGAACTATAATCTCTGGATATGTATAAATAAATAGCCATAAATTCCTAATCGTGCTTCACGACATGTAATCATTGATTTGATGCCAAATTTGTTTTACTATTTGTATAGCTTCATGACGCGTATCTAAGTGTTCTGGCGCATGCAAGAGGACGGGCCGTTGGCTCCTTCAAAGAGAAGTATTCTCGCAGGGTGGCGCATGGCGCGTACGACGAGTACCTGGAGAAGCTTCAAGATCGTGTCGGCCGCATGTGAGATGAGATGTGGGGTGGATCAAATTATGTACGCTTGAGTATGCTTAATGCAGTTGAACTATGTACTTATGGTTGAACTATGCTTATGTACGTGTACGCTTATTATCTATGTCTGGTTATGTTAAATATTTGGTCAAAATTTGGTAAAAATTACAAAGTGGGAACAATAAACCAGGACGGAGGTACTACGTCAATCACACACGGTTCCCAAAATTTGGACCATGTGCAATGACTTTCCTTTTGCCTGTTGCGTCAATCACACATGGTTCGCTCTAGCAAACCGTCGCCCCCAAAATTCTATGTGGGACAGAAAACCCTCACCACCCAATTCAAGAAAGAAAAAAGAAAACCCTCACCATCCCCACGTCACAAAACCCTCACCCAGCCCGCCACCCCCTCGGCCCCTCCGGTACGTTCCCCATTCGCACCTGCACAAGCTCCTCCGCATCTATGCCATGGCACAGCCTATCACGGCGGTAAACACTTAGCTCGACGCCTGTCGCCGCCACCAGGCTGCCGCAAAGCCCACCGCATTTCGCCACTTCTGCTTGTCACTACCTATTGCCATCGACTTTCTCGATGCTGCTCGTGGTCGACCCAAATCCGCTCGTTTGGGGAATCTACCGTACTAAGGGTTCTTTCTCATGGAAGACAAGGTAACTAATTTAATGAGATATTATCTCATCTCTTATCCCAGTTCATCTGCCTCCTTTAATCATCCGGCTGAAATCGCTGTGAATTCATTTTCATTCGAGCTGATTTGAGGGTTTTCTTTCATTCATAGAATGTATAGTGCGTCGACACTTCAGACCTTTGCGACCTCTGCCAGAGATTCCATCTCACTGTACCAGATAACTTGAGGACGCGCGCGGTATGTTCAATCCCACCCTAAATCGGTTGGCATGGCCTACTTTCCTAAACATATTCTAAATATTGCTACATTTGGATAAATTAAAGGTGCCACATGCACCATATACGTCAAAGGGAATTTTTCCCCTCTTCTTTCTATATTAGGAAAATTAATGATGCATTGTTCTTTCAATTAATCTCATATTTCGATGAAATCATCTTTACCCTATCTGTTTAATTATGGATTTTTGTCCTTCGATTTCAACTGTTGTACAGTTCTTTCAATTTGGGCCCATATTTGCATGTTACCATATTTTCTTTAACAATCCTACCATTTTCTGTAGAACATCCCTTGCTATACAACAGATTATGTAGTGCACATTCTTCCCTTTACATAGATGAAGGCTCCACGGATGTCATACTGCACACAAACCATGGATTTACAATCGTTGCTACTGTAAGACTTGATGAACATGGTGACTCCTATTTTGGCACTGGCTTTTGTAAAGAAATTGCAAAGTTTTATGTACTGAAAGCTTGCACTAAAATTGCACTACAAAAAAAGGGCATAGTCATGAGATATATGCTAACTTCCCCTACAAAATCATCCGTCCAGACTTTGTTCGAAGTAATTTTTCTTTTCAACTATCTGCATGTTGACTTACCCAGCAATGTCAAATGAATTGTGTGGTGTTATTCCCTTTTCTTACTATATTCCTACCTAATAACTTCTAGTTGCCAATACACTTTTCTATTGCCCTGTTTTAACTAAGTATTCCATGTACTCCCATTTCTATCAGAAAGCACCGCTCACAAGGAGACTCCAGAGGTGGAGAACGGGGCTGCCAACAATCGGAGACAGGGCGCGCTAGAACCGCAAGCAACTCCAGTGGTTCTAAACTTCATCAGCAACCTCCCTGATGATATATTGAGAGTCATCATCTCCCTCCTCCCAATCAAATATGGGGCACGGATAACCGTCCTTTCCCAGCGGTGGCGCCCCCTATGGAACTCCAGCCCTCTCGACCTCATCGACACCCACGAGCTCTGCCATGGCTATCGCAAAAGCTTGGATGCATTCTCCAAGATCCTCGACATTCACCTTGACCCAACCAAAGGCCTTAGAATGGGCAAGTTTCGTTCCAACAGCAAGGACCGAGCCAAGCTTGACGACTGGTTCCGATCCCCCGCCCTAGATTAGCTTGAGGAGCTCACTTTTGATGATGGGCATATGCGGTCGCTGCCAACGTCCGCACTCTGCCTCGCGCCCACGCTGCGCAGCACCAAGTTCAGGAACTGCCATTCCCTCCCCCCTCTTAATGATGCGCCCGCTCTTATTCTACCATGACTGAAGCACCTCGAGCACATCGCCATCCGCCTCTCAAATGGTGACATGGAGCGCCTGTTCCATGGCTGTGCTGCAGTCGAGTACCTTCGTCTTCAGGCGATCAATGGGTTGAGTACCTTCCACATCACCTCCATGACTCTCCGGACTATTTATGTGTGTTGCTGGTGCGGTAGGAAGACAACACAAGATGTGTACCACGGTATGGTCATTGAGGACACACCTACACTTGAGAGATTACTTGTAGTTGATCAAGAAGGTCCAACAAGAATCAATATCATTTCTGCGCTGAAATTGACAGTGGTGGGCTACTCGTCTCACAAATACTTCGAACTTGTTATTGGTTCCACACCCGTTCAGGTACAACAGCCGCCTTCTACCTCTCAGATTAACATTATTTCTAATTTGGAAGATGTTTGTTCGTCTGTCATTCAGAAAATGATTCCGACAAGCTTGACCCCGAAACTGCGCACAGTGAAGAACTTGGCACTAGAATCTATCTGCCCCAACCTGGTGCAAGTTGTAAGTTTCCTGAGATGCTTTCCATGCCTGTAGAAGCTATATATTGAGGTGATGTTCCTTTCCTATTAAATGTTAACCATAAGGGAGTTCAAGTTTTCTTAGTGAACTTCTCATACACTCCAACCTATTGTGAAGAAGGCTACATTTTTCTAGAATGTAATCAAATGCCCATGTTAATCATGTCAGATCGAAGATGGCATGTTAGTGCATTTTACAAATCCTGCAAACCAAATAGGCATGTAGTAATGTTCAAAACTGCATGTAGGCACTAATACGTTTTCTTCTTTTGTAGATAAGATTAGGCCCAGTGGTTGATAATGTGATACAATATAACAATCGCGTCGAATGCCTAGGTCTGCATCTCTCAGAAATTACTTTGAACTCCTACCGAGGGACCATACCGGAGATTATATTTGCCAGGTTCTTTGTTTTTAGAGCAAGGGTGCTGAAGGAAATGAGTTTTTCCCTAAATTTATTTCACAAAAATGAATGGTTTGTTGATCAGCGCCGGCGCCTTCGGCAGAATGGAGTAGGCTCCAAAAATGCTGAATTTCATTTTGTAACTTCAGATGACAGAGTAATCGGAAGTCATCGTGTCAACCACATACATGACTTCTCAGTGGCTGAACCCTTTGCAAAAATTGTGAGGTTTTGAAACCAGACTTAGAAGCGGTGATATTAATTCGAACCTGTCTGATATCCATGTTCATCGGATCAACGCGAGCGTTTGCAGCTGATGAGCTGAATTTCATTTCTAATATCAGTTTGATCCTTTTAATCTTTGAATTTGATCCATATAACTCTGGAATTTGAACCTTGTAACATTTTGAGATTTTGTGGTACAATCGTTGAGATGGCGTCGTATGAGACTCGTATATTGCCAACACTATTTTGACTTAATATGCAATGGTCTTAGATTTTATTAACCATTCTCGAATCAGTTTACCTTGTCGATCTCACAGCTCACGATCTGTATAGCTAACTCGACCGCGATCTTCGACATTATTGCACACAGTTGGTTTCTTCCACCATGTGCACTATAGAGCGTAGAATTAATTATTGCACTTGAGTATCCATCATCACCCTTCTGTGTAACTTTGACCTCATCACCCACGGGTAAACTTATAATTGATGTCATTCCACACACTTCGTTTTTACAAAGCTTTTTGCCAATAAACGCCCATGATTTCTCCCTCTTCTAGCCGACGCATGGCCAAACTAGCTGGGCGGGAAGCTTGCGCGGTAAACAACATGGTAGCGCGGGAACAGGCTCACCGACGATACATTTGGCGCCTCTACGATCCCACACGTGCGGTGCGGTGTTGTCAAGCATGCACTGGAATACTTCGATATGAACGACGTGACAAGACGTGACGATTATAGGCCGACCGGCCCCCATTTATTACAGCGGCCATTTAACCCTTGTGTCTCTTCAACCTTTTGATCACGCCCCACCATTGCAAGAAGCACACTCACCACACGAAATTCTTAGAGGTATCATGCATCGCTCCAATAGCGCTCCGAGCAGCTGCCGACAACGAGCAGCAGTTCACCATGCGTGCCGTGGTGGACACCCACAGAAGGTTCATGGACCTCTCAGTGGTGTAGACCAACGACACGGTTTGGGTGGAGCACTCCATCCACATCATGGAGTTGTTGCTTGCCTCGGAGAAGTACAAGGTGGTCGGGTTCGACCTCGAGTACACCCGCGCTCATGTCGGGTCTTGTCCCAAGGTCGTTGTCGCCCAGATGTGCGTGCGCCACCACGTCCTCGTCTACCACTACTGCCTGGCCACAAGGCCTTGCGAGCGTTTTGCCAGGCTTGTCAATAGCCCCCACTACATGTTCGCTACGATGGACATCACCAACGATGTAAAGGGCTTGAGAATTTGGGCATTGCCTGCCAGAATCTTATCGACATCCAGGACCAATACAAGATCTGGGGCTGCAAGGAGCATGAGAAGGACTCACTGGTTCACCTTGTCGAGGACATCATCGACCCTACTACAGAGACATAAAGGATTCGTGCAACAAGGACAAGCGTGCCTGGAGCCACTACAACAGGAACCCCCCTTCGACAACATATCAATGTGTTGCCGTATGTCCATATATGCATTGCTAAGGCCTACACCAACGGATTTGTATGTGTTGCCATAGGTGGCGTTGGAAGGATCTACAACAACGTATATGCTTACGTTGGTAAACGGCGTGTAGAAGCGTTGTTAGGTAACAACATATAAAGCTATAGCCCAACAACACTTGATATGCGTTGGTGGCAACCCTGTACAAAAGGATTTTCTAATGGACATTAAAAATAATTGGAACTACTAAAAGCTTTGATAGATAGCATGAACAATTGATTATATTTTATATATTGCTGTCCATAATTATTAGGTCAATGCCAGTACTGCATAGGAGCCAGAATATAACAAACAGAAAGATATCATATATTATATCACTATGTTGCATTACAAAAAACATGATCCAAAGATTACAGTAGGTTAAACTATATCTTGTAGTGGCCCAATTCTTGACCTTGCAATCAACTATAATGTTTGAAACATTAATCCTAAAATTGGAATTCTAATTATCTTGTAGTAGCTCCAATTCTTAACCTTGCAATCAACATCTGAGCCATGCATCATCATTTTATCTTGGTGACCTACAACAACAACAATATGAGATGAGTAACTTATAATAGAGAAAATCCGGCTAATAGAGAAGTAAAATTTAAATGAGCACCATAGAAATGTCTGCACATGTTTTGAATATCCATGGCTCATTGAGATAAAAATCTGCATAGAAAAATAGACACCTTTGATGAATCAGATCTGGCTGTTCATTATGAATAACTATCAGCTTGTATTTACTACTAAAAAATATCCAAACAATATATTATAATAACTACGAGATGACTTCAGCAACTGAATAATGACAACCAATAGTATCAACTATTACAAAATGGAACATCTCCATTGTCAAGAGGTCTGCACATTACTCCCGTACTACTCATCTTGGGATGATTCATTAGCCATTCTTTCTATGGTGTATAAGAAGAAATCTCATTGCCAACAACTTGAAAATCTTTAAATAATCTGCATCATGCAAAATTTCGTAATTACCTGAAAATTACAAAGTCACAAATTATAATTTCCTGATCCATGAATAAAATTCTCAAAACCCGCAGAAGCAACAACACAAAAAAAGCATCACCATATTCGGGATAATTTGAGTTATCAACTGATGGCTACATGTTCTCTCCAATAAGACATGGCAAGATGCAACCAAACTGAAATCCTGAACAGAAAGAAAAGTAGATCACCACCCTATCTAATCTAGTGCAGACAACTCTGTATACTATGTTATCTCATAGCTAGGAGATTTCATCTCAACTCTAGCCAAATTTAAGCAAACGATGATACATCTAAACTATTTTCGATAACCAAGGCAATGCCTATGTAATACTGAATGCTTAAACCAAGCCATGTGACACACATAGTGCCCAAATAGCATGCAACATCAAGGGTATTGTTACATACCGGCTTATTACCCCGCACTAGAAAGTAGCACATGGCTCCATGGACACAACCATGTAGTCATTTCAAACAAATATTAGGCATACCTGGTTTATAGAATGGTCTGGAGTGCGCGTACAATTAGACGTCTAATATCCAATTGTCGGAAGTGGACAATCTAGCTACCAAATATGTAGTTACTCACTAAAACAAAAATTGTGAAAAGCATTAGTGTATTATACAACACATTTCCAAAAAAATACCACGTGTACAATCAAAGGTAGGTGAGCTGTGAGCCAAACATAGATACCATGATTTATTTGTTACAATGCAAGAGGGACAATATCTCCCTATTACAAATATCAATGCAATGAGGCGTGCACATACTGGTCCACATGTGGTTCAAGTTCAACGAGGAAATAAAAGGAGATATAGAATAAAGAAATAAATTAGAGGTAAGACGAAAACAATTGAAAGAACAAAAACTGAAATATCACATATACCTCATTCTATATCCTCTTGTTATAATTTTAAAGAGCGCCTGAAATCAATGAGCTGAGGTAAAGTTATCACATAGGAAAATGAAGAAGCAAAACTGTACGTACAAACTGTAATTAATGGCACTTACGAATTGTTCCATTCCCAATTTAAGTTGCTAGCTCCACATGAATTAGCGTGAGTAGGAGGCAAAACAGGGACGTAAATTTTGTGAGGAATCAATTGCTGGGGGCAAAACATTAGAAGATTAGCCCACCAATTATGAAAAAGATGGAAGAGAATCGTTGGTTGGCACTTTGAACCTTCATGAGGACAAGATGGGAGGAAGTACATGTTGGTGAGAGGTTTCAGGGGCTGGGGGCAAGGACATGATTGCGTAGTTGCTGCCGGTGATGCTAGCTTGGGCAAGCGCTCGTAGAGGCTAGAGGGTCTTCTCCTTGTGTTAGACATTCATGCATGGAAATAAGATGTGGATTGGATAGGAACATAGTGCTGTGAGGCTGCACTGCAAGGCAGATGCGATAGGGATGGGGCGGCTATCTCTCTGGCGGTAGCGACGGCGACGCAGTGGCCATTTGCTTCTTCTCTCTGGTTCGTCTCCCTTATCTTGCTTCTTCTCTTCTTAAGTTGTAGGCGAGGGTTAGATTGAGACAGTTCCTGATCCCTGTTTCCTGCTACATCCTATCTAGGGCTGTATTGTGAAATTCTCCTCACCGATTAATAGTTGCTCTGGGCATCGATTTGGTTTTTCTGTTTTTCAGATTTCTGAAATCGACTTAGTATTGATCAGAGTTGATTACCACACATACTTATTAAGAGTATACTCTGCTTATTAGTAACTGTGTAATGCCTTTCCAGTGAAGATTTAAATAGGGAAGCAACAAGCAAATAAGCTTTTGCTTTATTATTAAAATAGTCATGGCAAACAAACATGTAGTTGTCTAGTAAAAGCAATGTGATGATGCATTATTGGGATCTAGACGTACACTGGTGCTTGAAAACTGTTGATGATAGGAGACCTGCTTGAAATCTCTGTGTTTTGTTATCTACAATCATGATATAATAATCAATCCCTCTCAAACCTTATATATAACCGACAATATTTATATCAAGGGGAATAGTTGATGCAAGGGATTCAATACCAAAACGGATCTGAGTGAGATGCAGGAATCCACTCAATCCCTGTGTTAATTGGTTCCCTTTGGGGAATAAATCAAACTGAACAAAGCCTTAAGGGATACCAGTAAAGAATTGCAGATGCGGGAGGACAGAATAAACCTGTTGAACTGCTACAGTTTAGGATGACGGGTGCGTTAGTACGTGCTTCATTCCTAGCTGTGCGGACGAACAACGACAGCGGTTGCATCTCTGGTCACGCGAAGGAACGGCGGCTGCGACGCCTTCTCCGATGCAGGAGGATGGGCGGCGGCAGCGCCTTCCCCGGCGTGGGAGGATGGGCGGCCGCGACGCCTTCCCTGGCGCGGGAGGATGGGCAGCCGCGACGCCTTCCCCAGCGCAGGAGGATGGGCGGCGACGCAGTCTATTTCACCAGCGAGCGGAGAAAGTGGCGACGGAGGAGGCCGAGGGCGAGGGGGCGGCGGTGGTGGTGGGAACCCTGGCTGCTGGGTGTGTCACCTGATTTTTTCAGAGAGATGTGTCAAGGAAAAAAATGAAGGAATGGATATTTTAGATGTGCGAGATAGAGGGAGGAGGTGGTACAGGGAGGTTAGCGCTAAGTGGAGAGGGTGCGTTCAACCAAACAACACATTGTGTTAACATCGTTGCAAGACATCTATTATTGTAGGGGGGTTTTGTTGTAGTGGGCATTCGGTCTGGATGGAGAAACTCAATAAAGCTCACATCGTGTACGCGGCCAAGGAGGCGTACACGTGCTACGACATGTACATGCGGATCATTGACATGAGGAAGTGCCTGCTTCCCCAAAACGACCAGGGATCCAGCCGGAAGCAAAGCAATGGCAAGCGTCGTTGCAACAATAAGTAGATGATTAGATCCTCATTTCTCCTACTTTTGTATGCATGTAATTGCTTACTTTGGTGTGTGAAAATGTTATGTGTGTAGTCACTTGTGTAATTGTATGCTTAATCTGGTTATGAAATGCTGTCTTTTTAAGTATGTATGTTGATGCTCTGTAGAGAGAGCATAGATGTTGTGCGGACAAAGAAAATCACATCGCACACGGACTAAACAATGGAACCCGTCGGTGATGTTTTCATCAATCACTCACAGTTGTATACCAACAATCATTTTCTCACGACACACACGGCTTGTTAGCAGTAATCGTCTGTGCTGTTATCGGTCTTCGCACACATTTCCGATTACAGACCTGTTTGCCTCGTATCACACACATCTTGTTCATTTAAACTATTTCTGCTCTCATGTCTCAATGCAAAACGTTTATCCGAGTGAACCGCATGCCGTATATCACACACACATTTGATCTGGCTGACTGTTTCTTTTGTGTTGCCTAATCACAAACAGTTCATTCGAGTGAACTGTATGCTGTACATCGCACACACCTTCACCTGGTTGCCCGTTTCTTTTGTTCCTCCTCATCGCAAACAGTTAATTGAGCTAAACCGTATGCCCTGCATCGCACACGCAAATAAAATCTGAACCGTGTTTGATGCATCCTCCATCGCAAATGTTTTCCACCTTTTTTGACGGTTTTTTACACCACTGTTTGCGATTATGGCATTGCACACAGTTTCCTCGAAGGGTCTCTGATTGTAGTGTCGCGTTAGCAGCAACCTGCAGTAGTGTGTAGCTTCACATTTCTCAAGTTATGTTGATTTCTGGAGTGCAAGTGCCTTCGTATTTTTTAAGTTAAATTTCGCCCCGGGTAACTTGAATTCGTGGATCTGCCACTACACACAAATCATACACGTAGGTCAGTACTAATTAAATGAAATGCAGGGACTTACGCTAGCTTGCGTACAGGCTCACTACAGCTCTGCTTGCACTTGGGATGTTCCATGTACAAGTCCATGTTACCACTTTCTTAGATGTGCAGGCATTGTGCTCCTTGCATCCCCCTCTACATTTTTTACATAACGAATGGTTGATCAAATGAGAGGAATCTACCTTGCTGTTGTATCGGAGGGAAAGTAGTTACAAGGTTATACCGGTGTGCAGGATGTGTACCAGATCCCGTAGCACCATCATGCTTCGCTAAAAACTGGTTTTGCTTGTTCTAGATGATATCTCCAGAAGAAATAAGAGTTAAAGTCGGAGTTGCATAGCCTGTAGGCTAAGATAGCAGTAGAAGGATATCCAAACATCGTCGGAACAGTGCACAAGGGAGTGATATGTCGATACCTAGTTTGGGTCGGCGTTTGGGCATGCTCGCCTAGCTAGAGTGCGGGTCACTTCAGAGCTATTGAGGGTGATGCGCTGGCATTTGTTGTCCATGTACAAATGCAGATCTCGAGCGGCAGCGGAGCACTATGATGTGGTGGACGAGGCCATTGGTGAAGCACCAACGGCGTTAGGGGGTGGAGGTGCAATGATGTTCTCAGTGAAGTAGCCCCGGTAAGGTGGGAGACGAAGTGCACCTAATGTGGTGGCAGTCGGTGTTCGTGAGGCACGTCGGTTGTGGCGGCCGACATTGTGGGTGGACCACCCAGTGTGGTGGACGAGGGGGTAGATGAGGTAGCTCCGGTGTAGTGGTGAAGCACGACAATGGTCTTCGTCGTCGTCGTCCGACACAGAGGTGGGGAAAGAGACAATATGAAGGGCGATTCAAATTTTGCTTGGGTTGGTGGCGAATTAGGGATTTGAGAGCTCTAGGCGCGGAAGGGGACGTGGGAGAAAGGAGATTTTGCAGGGCTGTAATTAGGGCTGCCAAATATTTCAATCCCAAACGTCGAAGCGTGAATTTTTTTGTCGTCGTTATTTTTTGCGGGGAGGGGGTGGGTGCTAGCGTCTGTACGACACACGCGACCACCACGACATGACCCTGGTCTCTACATTTGAGAATGCAAACGAATCTTCTTTCATTGGCAAACAAATCTTGTACTATGTATTACCATGCCCGTGTTTTCCTTACAAATAATTGGTCCTTCGAAACGAGATACTATGAATTAATTAATGAGGAGTTCTTTGAATTAGATTGTGTTTGTCACATAGCGATCTCCCATTCTAACATGGATTTCGCATTTCACGGTATCCGTGCTACTTTTTTAATAAAAATTCATATATGTATAAGATGAACACCATGGTAGTGAGAAAACTTTGGATGGATTCAAGCATATGACCACATACATACAAAATACCACAACAATCAAGTCAATATCAACTTTTCCAAACCTAGTATGGCACGAATTCGAAATAAATACGGAAGCCATATGCATGGTCCTCAATTCAAATCTTACAATGTACACTAAATTGAAATGTCAATATTAAGTCTAGTACTATCTACATTCAAATGTTGTTTTTAGGCCCCCCCCTTGGCACACACACTACATACTTCCTCTATTGATAATCCTCCTCTCCTAACCACCTTACAAAGCTATTGGTTTCCGCATGTTCATTCTTTCTCTCCATGTTTTGATCTCTAACTCTCACACACCCGCCATTGCACTCCATGCCGAGCTCTCTCTCTCTCTCCCCCTCCCACCCTCTCTCGGTAGATACATGCATTGCCTATCTAGACCCCCTCCCTCTCGTGCGCACGCACACACATTATCTATCTAGGTCACTCTCAAGAGACCGTCTCACTCTTTCTTCTGCACAGCGGCCCACACTCTCTTAATCTCTCTCCCTCTTTTTCTAAGTCTTGATTAACCTTGCTTTATCTCACACACAAACGATATATCACCCTATTCGGGCCTTGATCGGCACACTCTATACTCTCTCATGCAGATTGTCTAACTAGATCAGTCTTTGCAAGCCGTTCCACTCTTTCGACCTCATGGCGGCCCACGCTTGCTCAATCTCTCTCTCTATGCATGTCTCGATTGACCTCGGTCTTGCTCACGCACAAACGATATATCTCCATGTTTGGGCCTAATTCAACATATTCATAGTGTACACTCTCTCACGCACATTGTCTATCTAGGTCACTCTCTCCAACCTATTTCACTCTTTCGATCGCATGACAACCCACACTCGCTCAATCGCTATCTCTCTTTATCTATGTATCGATTGACCTTGCTTCCTACCACGCAGAAATGATATCTGTACCTATCTGTGACTGGATCATCTCTCAAGCTCTCTCTTACGGCCCTCACCCTTCCCAAAAGCTCAATCGGACAATATCTATCCACAACATATATAGCTTTTCAACGAATGTCGGGGCACACTCACTTTGTCTCTCTATCTATGTCTTGGTTGACCTCGCTTTCTCAAACCGTCTCTTCCACACATTGAAGCTACCTCTCCATCCCTTGCAGAGCTGGAGCTATTTACATTGCAAGGGGGACTCCAACCTTCGATTAATTTGTGAAGGCATTTATTTCGGTGGATTTAGATTATATTTTTGTAGCATTCGCTCCACAACTACTCCAAACACCATTACAACCCCTGCCCCTCCCCCAATTCTTTTCCCTCTGGTTCGGTTACCTCTCTCTTGTATGCCCTTTCTAACCTTCCACGTCGCACCATGGTATTTTTGCAAAAAAAAACTTTGGTGTTCTCTTTAATTATTACAAACAAGTGACAAACTACACACCCGGAGTCCACCTGTGATGGAACAAATTTTGACCAAGAAATTAAAGTGCTACAAACTACACACCGAGGGGGGGGAACTGTCATGGAGCAAATTTGGACCCATATCTACACCCCTATATAGTGTGCAAATAATTTTGAAAGATGGTCGTTGGATGAAGCCAATCCGATGGTGAAGAGATGGCAAATCTAAGCACCACTGGCCGTTGGATATCTTGTACATTCCACCATATTCTGCCACATGTACAATCTAGAAGACTGCATGGTTGAACTTAAGCATAATGCACAGACCTCAGAACACAAGCACTTCTCCTTTATTCTAGAATCTTCTTTATCATAATTGCCCAATTTTTTTCTAAATGAATTGTCATTATTTGTTTTTACTTTATGCTCTACAATGCACAATTCCATGAATGTTAAAATAGATTAACTTTTTTTACAAAACTTATTGATTTTGAATGAGATGAAGTATAAGAATTAAACGAACATCTACATCATGCATATATGAATCAAAGCTTACATGCTATGGTGTGGTATTTATTTATAATTTGGTTGCCAAATCTCATGCGTGCAATGCACGTGTACCTTACTAGTATAAATTAAAAATGGGAAAGGACGAGGATCGAACATGCGACGAGGGCATTCAAGCCGCACGTCAATGGGCAAGATAGTAGCAACGTTTGTTGTACTCCCCTTTGTTGATATAATGTTTTTATATTAGCACATCCTATTTAACATGTTTTATATTAACTATAGTATATTAGTGGGACCGGCTCGTGAGCACGTACTATTCCACTTCACTTACTGGTGGGTTCCATGGCTGCTCTCTCTCTCCTCCCCTTCTACGTTTAGACGCACAGGCAAACACGAAGAACGCGCGGGCAGTGTGGCCGTTGACCGTATCTGGACGCGTTCACAAGTTACGGCACCTTTTTCATGTAATACTAGTACTAGTATTATATGTAACAAGTTTAGGAAGAAAAGTGACCGTGACGGACAAGTTAGGCTAGTAGTATCTACTAGCAATTAAATGTGTGGATAAATAAATGTATCGCCTAGTGCTCGAACAAGGGGACTGCTTGCGCCCTACAAGTATTTGGAACTGACTTCCCTAAAAAAATGGAATTGACATGGTATTTAATATGAAATGTTTGCGATGAGAAGGAATACATGTCGCTTGATGACGTTTTATATTTAATTTGATGTGGCTCTAGCAGAACATTCATTTGATAAAACCATAGATTTCATTCAGTATGACTATGACTTTACATTCATACCATGATTGAACTAAAATAAAAGCAAATGATAAATCCCAAACATTCGGATTTCCAGCATGGAAATACGAACATTTTTCATGGCATATTTAGATCACGTGGCGGTGGCGGAGGCGTCTTGGAGCGGGAAGTGGCTCCTCCGATGATGTAGGGTGGAACCCTAGATGGCCGATCTTTCACGAAAGGAGCGGATCCCACGAAGAACACGAGGGGAAACACGAGAGAATCACTCAAACCAACAAGAGCAATCACACATATGCTAGATCCGAGTACACATAGAGATCACGTGATCCAAAGTCAACATGGGACGATACAAAGGGTAACCGGTTCTTCTCCGTGAGGAGGTCTTCATGGGGGTCTTCTCCGCGAGGAGGTCTTGAATCCAACATGGATCTTCTCCGAAGAGGGGCCACGGTCTCTCTCAAGGAGTAGATCTGTATGGATGAGCAAAGCTCTATCTCACGTATGAGCTAAAAAAATGCTAACCCTAGAAAGAGGGAGGAGGAGTATATATAGTCTAGGTGGGCGAAGGGGTACACGGGCCTTGGCCCTTACACTGTGCGCATACAGGGGATGCCGGATGTCCAGGCATCGGGCCGGATGTCCAGGCTTTCATGAGGGGCTGGATGTCCCAGCAGGGGCGGCCGGATGTCCCGGCTGGAGGGGCTCGCCTTGATGCTCTTTGGATGGAGGGTGCCAGATTTTTGGGCTTCGGGCCAGATATCTGGGCTGGGCCGAATGTCCGGGCTGGGGCCGAATGTCCGGGGCCTGTAGGTACTTGGCGTCTGGGCGGCTATTGCTCCAGGGCCGGATGTCCGGGGTCATGGCCGGATGTCCAGGGCTTGGAAGTTGTTCTTGACTTCTTCCATTGGTTCTCTTCATCCGTGAACTTGGCGACTTGTCCGTCTTCACATGCATCTTCGGGAGGGTCCTCTTGGTACCTGATCATGCACAACATTCCAGACTTAGGTAGTAGCCGTGTCTCGAGAGGTCATATGTGATACACTAAGGAAGGGAGTCACCTCGGTCTCGAGAGCTTAGTAGGTTGCTTGCTTGAGGAGTTGGAGTTTCTTGAAGAGGTCGCGGTTGTAGTAGGTTGGCATGAAGCGTGTTCTCATGACATCCTTCATTTGCGCCCAAGTAGTGATGGGTGGTTCACCTCTTGCCACTCGGCGCTCAATGACTTGTTCCCACCAAATGAGGATGTAGTCTTGGAACTCAAGGGATGCCATAGCCATCTTCTTCTCTTCCTCATAGTTGCGCAAGCGGAAGATTTTATCAACCTTCAATTCCCATGATAGGTACTCTTCGGGACCATTGCTTCCATTGAACTTGGGCATGGTGAACTTAAGGTTGTCGCATCTTTGCTCTTCATTCTGCTGGGGTCGGGGATGGTGACGTCCTTGACGAGGAGGACCGTCTCTCTCAACTTGCTCTTGTCATGGGCGATTTCCCATGCCTTCTTGCTCTTGTGAACTTGGGGTTCTTGACGAGGAGGTCGTGGAACTTGACGATGCACTCGAGCTTGATAGTTCCTCTCTTGAACTTCTTCACAAAGCGCTTCTTGTTGTTCACGCGCTTGTCGATTGCGCATGGCTACGGCTCGACTTGATTCTCGGAGGGCTTGTTACGCCTCAAGTGCTTGAGCTTCTCGCAATTGTTGTTCTTGACGTTGTGCCTCGGCAGCTTGTGCATCTTGATGTTGTCTCGCTCGTTCTTTCTCTTCTTGATGGCGTAGGCGTTGCCGTTCTCGTGCTTGCGCGAAAGTAGCTTGGTTTTGACGATGTCGTTGTTCTTGAGAGTTGTTGTCGTGTAGAGGGTTGCGGTTTGCTTGACGATCTTGGCGCCCAGCACGTCGAAGAGTATTCGATGTCGGTGTAGTTGAGTCGGAGATGGTGTAGTCGGAGTGTCGACTTGAGCGGCTCCGTCTTGAGGAGGACGAAGTGGAAGAAGAGAGGTTGAGAAACAAAGCATGGATCTCGTCCATTCTTGCGTCTTTCTCTTGCTTGTGGTCGTCGAGCTTGTTGTCGAAATAGTCTCTTGTAAGTTTCTCAGAGAGTCGCAAGTCGGTAGCGAGGTTGTCGATGCGTTCACTCATTGCTTGTTGCTCTTGATGCAAAGCACGTTGTGCACCAAAGAGGTGGCTCTTTGTGACATAGGAGGTCATGTCATCGTCTTGCTCGATGAAGAGTGGGTTGGTAGAAGTACTTGGCCTTTCCATCATTCCAAGCAAATATGTGAGTGGGAGAAAGAGAAGAACCTATACCAAATGTACCTTGACCGATGTTGAAGATGGATCAATGATCACTCAAGTGTGGAACAAGGAAATAGCACAATTGGTACCAATTCTTGTCAGTTTCTCACACCTACACAAGTAAAAGCTTATGGCGGAGATCAGTTAGGATGGTGGCACAAAATTTGATGCAATTGTTAGTGCGCTTCAATAATGTTGGAAAAGATTCGCAAATTTGCAATGCAACAAGTAGACCAATAGCAAAATATGGTACACGGAAACACACACGCAAAGAGATAAATGGGGTCGTGCAACCAAGGAATGAGCAAAAATGTGGAATCCATGAAAATGCTCTTATTGCATAACACTAGAGAGATGCTAGCATGATTGCACAATAGGCGGATACAAAGACTTGTTCACAACCTACTAAGCAAAAATGCAATGGCTACTATCCCAAGTATGCTCTATGTATGGTATTCTGATGATATGATCCAAGATGATCTAGTATGACAATCTTAATGTAGTATGATGCTATGGTTCTTGCTTTAAAGCTCTTTGCTTATCTTTCCCTTTTGCTAAAAAGCTTGTTTGGCTCTTTCTCGTTTCAGCTCTTTTCTCATGCAATGCTTCACGAACCAACATAGCAATTGTGTATGCGATGAAAACTTTGTGACACAAAAGATGATACCAAGATATGGACCAATGATATGATATGTATGCAATGCGAAGTATGGTCACTAATGTGTAGAAGTGACATTGCGGGCAATACTCAAAGGCTAGTCTCGATGGGTAAGATACGCAAAAATTCTCAAAGTAATGGCAAGAATGATGTATCACAATACCAAGATGAGGTTATTGTTTCTTACTTACGGTATGGTGTCAAAATGGTGGAGTGGTTGTTGTTGATGATGCATCCGCGGCGTAGATGAGCGGCGGTGATGTTGATGTTGAACCGTACCTAAATAGTCAAAACAAAATAGGACACGGAACCGCAACTCAAATGCTCAAGGAAAAACGTGTCAAAATTGTCGAAATTCGTAATGTGTAAGCGATGGTGGTGTATGTGGAAAATGGTGGTGCTATGCGGAAGTGGTGGTGGTATGCGGAAGTACATGTGGGCACCGAGACAAAATTTGGCGAGATTTGGACGGAAAACGGGGCGGTGGATGGAAGTGATGTTGTTAGGGGCCGGATCTCCGAGCTTGGGGGCCGGATGTCCAGGGTGGCCAGATGTCCGAGGGGTTCAGGCCGGATGTCCGGGGTGGCCAGATGTCCGAGGGGTTCGGGCCGGATGTCCGAGCTCTGGATCCATGGATGAACTCGAGGGACTCCACGTGGAAGAGGCAAAATCGGGGCAAAATTCATGAGATTTTGTGAATGGAAATTGGGGAAAAGATGGGGGAAAGCTAGATCTACCTGCAACACATGAAATCCGCGGATGAAATCCATCAAAACTTCATCTCACTAACAAATCACAAAAAAATTGGGGGCTATTTTTGTGGGGAATTTTTGAATTAGAGACAAAATCAACAAAACAATGCTAGAAAACACAAGGGGAGGCTCCGAAATCGTGATCAATATGGCACTGATACCAAGATGATGTAGGGTGGAACCCTAGCTGGCCGACTTTCATGAAAGAAGCGGATCCCACGAAGAACACGAAGAACACGAGAGAATCACTCAAACCAACAAGAACGATCACACATATGCTAGATCCGAGTACACATAGAGATCACACGATCCAAATTCAACAACGACGATACAAAGGGTAACAAGTTCTTCTCTGTGAGGAGGTCTTGATGGGGGCCTTCTCTGCGAGGAGGTCTTGAATCCAACATGGATCTTCTCCGAAGAGGGGCCACGGTCTCTCTCAAGGAGTAGATCCATATGGATGAGCAAACCTCTATCTCAACTATGAGCTAAACCAATGCTAACCCTAGAAAGAGGGAGGAGGAGGAGTACATATAGTCTAGGTGGGCGTAGGGGTACACGGGCCTCGGCCCTTACACTGTGCGCAGACAAGGGAGGCCGGATGTCCAGGCGTCGGGTCGGATGTCTGGGCTTTTTTGAGGGGCCGGATGTCTGGGCAGGGGTGGCTGGATGTCCGGGCTGGAGGGGTTGGCCTTGATGCTCTCTGGATGGAGGGTGAAGGATTTCCGGGCTTCGGGCCGGATATCCGGGCTGGGGCCGAATGTCCGGGGCCTGTAGGTACTTGGCGGCTGGGCGGCTGCTAATCCAGGGGCCGGATGTCCGGGGCCCGTAAGACATTCTTGACTCCTTCCGTTGGTTCTCTTCATCCGTGAACTTGGGGACTTGTCCGTCTTCACATGCATCTTCGGGAGGGTCCTCTTAGTACCTGATCATGCACAACATTCCGAACTTAGGTAGTAGCCATGTCTCGACAGGATCATATGTGATATCACTAAGAAGGAAGTCACCTCGGTCTCGAGAGCTCTAGCTCTAGCTCATGTCATAGGTCCTCTTGGCACTTCGTGAGACGATGGTAGGTCCATGGGGATAACCGTAGGATGCTCTGCATCATGTGTGTTGCTCTATGTGTCGTCGGGACACTAACCGACGGCGACGGTGGCGTCTTGCGCCATTGTTGTAGTACTCCTAGACATTGGCCCTAGCTTCAAGGAAGGCCGGAATGTTATAGACTTTGGTCTCCAGGAGCTAGTCAACTGGCGGGAGGAGGCGACTAGCATTGGTGCAAGGAAGCGGTCGAAGGCGGTGATCCATGCCGCTGAGGGGGGCACTGGCACCAGGGCGGTGACAAGCGCTGGCAACGGCGTAGTGGAGACATTCGTGTGCACGGGCACCGGCACGGGCGCCCTCTTTAGTGCATGCGCAAGTGCATGCGCTGGCAGGTGCACGGGCGCGCGTGCAGTGCACGCGCAGGCGCATGCACTGGTAGGTGCAAGGGGGCGTGAAAGTCGGCGGGGACCTCATGGAACCCCGTGGCTTCAAGCTCGACGACAATGTGCAGTTCCCGGGCCATCAATACCACGGGGATGGGTGTTGGGGCTGTCGGGGCAACGGGAGATGGAACGGAGCGGGGACAGGCGCGGCGTCTTCCCGCAAGTTCAGCTCAAGCTCGTCCCAAAGTGCCTTATGTTCTTGATACTCTGGCTGGGTGTCTTCCTCAGGAAACTAGAAGACTAAGGGTAGACCATTGTGATGCGGCATGGCGTATGGTATGGTCGGGCTGGTTGGAGGTAGATGACAGGAGAATCCGAGAGGAAGAGAGAAGATTGTAGCAAGATCGGGGAGTGCGGGGGTGATTTAAACTGCGGCGCGAGCGCCGTGAAAAGTGGGGGCAGTTGGGAGGAAGGTAGGCGGGGGAGCTTGGTCAAAGGGCCCGCCTCCCAGTGAGCCTGCGCAGCGGCCTGCTCACACGCCTCCCGGTCAGCCAGTGCAGCGATCTGCTTGCATGCCTCCTGTCGACACGCACTCTTGCTCGGACGGCACCTACCGATGAGAAGCGGGACTCATGGCAGCACATAGGTCTAACACCCATGGTTTGAATAGTGAAATTCTTCATGTTAATGTGACATGTCTCTATTCCAAAATACCTTGGCTCTTCATTTGTTCGACTTTTCATAAGTAGCTTGTCTCAAATTGAACAAAAAAATACGACAACCTATTTGTGCCATATCACGTGACCATGCTTAGTTTCATGAATTTTACGTCAGATTTGAATTTTCTGGAATTTAAAATCCAGGATTCAAAACAATATCATAGCCTACATCATGAAACAAATTTTCAAGCCATACATCTTTACTGTTGTAGATGTTAATATTTCTTAAGAAAGGATTTGGTCAAACAGTTTTCGTAGTTAGACTTCAAGAAAGCTATATATGCAGAGTAAAAAGATAACCCCCCTGTACTAGTGCATTGCCTAATATAGTAACTCGAGTAGGCACGAATGACGCACGAACAAAATCAACAAATGACGCTCCATTCTATGCTCATCCTGGTGTAGTACTATTAGTATTAGGCAATGGAGTTGACGGGTGACCTTGGGTAGCGGCGACCAAGGTAATTGAACCGTTCTCGGCATGGTAGGTAATGTGGGGTAGTTACTAAAGCATCCCTTCATTGTTCATCGGTTGTCATATGGACCGGGGACATGAGGGGAATTTCCTAGGGCTAGAATTCTGGCCGCCAGATATTTCGACTTGAAACATGGAGGATCGAGTGGAAGCACGAAGTTTAATATCGTGGTCATTCTGGTTGGGTTTGGCTAATGTGCGTACCATGCATGCCACTAGTAGGACACGAGCCTGGGTCTGGCTGGTATGCCGTCGGGTGCTACCAATCAAGAATGCAAAAGGAATCTTTTTTTAATTCCCGAACGAATCTATATGTATTACAATGCTCGTATTTTCCCTGTAAATAACTAGTCATTCCAAAAGGCACGGTAATTGATTTATGACGAGTTCTTGAATTAGAGTGAGTTTGTGATATAGTGATCTCAACATGGATGTATGACCATGCATTTATGACACGAATTCAAAAATAAAATATAAGCCATGCATGGTCCTCAATTCAATATTTCAAATGCACAATAAATTGCAATGTGAATATTAAGTCTAGTACTATGTACATGCAAATATAAGCCATGCATGGTCTGGCTGGTACGCCGTTGGGTGCTACCATTCAAGAATGCGAAAGGAATCTTTTTTTAATTCCCGAACGAATCTATATGTATTACAATGCCCGTATTCTCCCTGCAAATAACTAGTCATTCCAAAAGGCACGGTAATTGATTTATGACGAGTTCTTGAATTAGAGTGAGTTTGTGATATAGTTATCTCAATGTGGATGTATGACCATGCATGTATGACACGAATTCAAAAATAAAATATAAGCCTTGCTGGTCCTCAATTCAATATTTAAAATGCACAATAAATTGTAACATGAATATTAAGTCTAGTACTATGTACATGCAAATGGTGTGTTTAGGTCTCTCCATCGACACCCCCACCATCACACATACTTCATGTATCGATCGATCTTCATTTCTTTGTTGATACGCCTAGTTGATGTGAGACTATCTCCTTCTTTTTTGTCTTCTCCACAACCACTGTCTATTCCAGCTATAGTGTTATGTCCATGGCTCACGCTCATGTATTGTGTGAAAGTTGAAAGGTTTGAGAACATCAAAAGTATGAAACAATTGCTTGGCTTGTCATCGGGGTTGTGCATGATTTGAATATTTTGTGTGATGAAGATGGAGCATAGCCAGACTATATGATTTTGTAGGGATAAGCTTTCTTTGGCCATGTTATTTTGAGAAGACATAATTATTTTGTTTGTATGCTTGAAGTATTATTGTTTTTACGTCAATATTAAACTTTTGTCTTGAATCCTATGGATCTGAACATTAATGCCACAATAAAGAGAATTACATGGATAAATATGTTAGGTAGCATTCCACAACAAAAATTCTATTTTTTATCATTTACCTACTCGAGGTCGTGCAGAAATTAAGCTTGGGGATGCTTGATACATCTCCAACGTATCTATAATTTTTGATTGTTCCATGCAATTATATTATCTGTTTTGGATGTTTTATATGCATTAATATGCTATTTTATATGATTTTTGGGACTAACCTATTAACCTAGAGCCCAGTGCCAGTTTTTTCCTTGTTTTAAAGTTTCGCGGAAAAGCAATACCAAACAGAGTCAAACGGAATAAAACTTTCGCGATGATTTTTCTTGGACCAGAAGCCACCCAGGGGACTTGGAGTGCAAGTCAGAAGAGCCGCGAGGTGGCCACAAGGGTGGAGGGTGTGCCCCCCAACCTTGTGGGGCCCTCGGTGACCCCTTGACCAAGATCGTCCTCCTATATATTTTCATATGTACCAAAAACTTCCAGGGGAGCCACGAAACCACTTTTCCACCACTTCAACCTTTTGTACCCGTGAGATCCCATCTTGGGGCCTTTTTCGGCATCCTGCTAGAGGGGGATTTGATCATGGAGGGCATCTATGTCAACACCATTGCCTCTCCGATGAAGCGTGAGTAGTTTACCACAGACCTATGGGTCCATATTTAGTAGCTAGATGGCTTCTTCTCTCTCTTTGATTCTCAATACAAAGTTCTCATCGATCTTCTTGGAGATCTATTCGATGTAATACTCTTTTCTGGTGTGTTTGCCGAGATCCGATGAGTTGTGGATTTATGATCAACTTATCTATGAATATTATTCGAATGTCCTCTGAATTCTTTTATGCATGATTTGATATCTTTGCAAGTCTCTTTGAACTATCGATTTGGTTAGGCCAACTAGATTGGTTTTTCTTGCAATGGGAGAAGTTCTTAGCTTTGGGTTCAATCTTGCGATGCTCGATCCAAGTGACAGAAAGGGAACTAACACGTATTGTATTGTTGCCATCGAGGATAAAAAGATGGGGTTTTCATCATATTGTTTGAGTTAATTCCTCTACATCATGTCATCTTGCTTAAGGCATTACTCCGTTCTTTACAAACTTAATACTCTAGATGCATGCTGGATAGCGGACAATGTGTGGAGTAATAGTAGTAGATGCAGAATCGTTTCGGTCTACTTGACACGGACGTGATGCCTATATTCATGATCATTGCCTTAGATATCATCATAACTTTGCGCTTTTCTATCAATTGCTCGGCAGTAATTTGTTCACCCACCATAATAATTTCTATCTTGAGAGAAGCCTCTAGTGAAACTTATGGACCCTGGTCTATTTTGCATCATATAATTTTCCGATCTA
This sequence comes from Triticum aestivum, assembly GCF_018294505.1. NCBI lineage: Eukaryota > Viridiplantae > Streptophyta > Magnoliopsida > Poales > Poaceae > Triticum > Triticum aestivum. The sequence goes on along the minus strand of NC_057800.1, from coordinate 272,188,449 downwards.
CAATTCTAGTTTCCTATTTACTTTCTTTCGCAATCTTATAATTTCTGTTCCATAAACCAAAAATATTACTTTACTGTTTATCCATCTCTATCAGATCTCACGTTGCAAATACCCATGAAGGGACTGACAACCCCTTTTATCGTGTTGGGTGCAAGGTTGGTGTTTGTTTGTGCAGGTATTCGGTGGCTTGCGCGTTGTCTCCTACTGGATAGATACATTGGTTCTCAAAACTGAGGGAAATACTTACGCTACTTTGCTGCATCACCCTTTCCTCTTCAAGGGAAAAACCAATGCAAGCTCAAGATGTAGCATGGTGATACAAGCTCCTCTAAGCAGATGGATCTGAGATCCAATGTCTACTTGGTGGTTCAAATATTTTTGCAAAAAATCCCCCAAAGAGTTTGGGCACATCCCACAAGCACAAAAACTACTCAGATGCCATTGGATCTCAGATCGAACGACCTCGAAGCTTGTATCACTGTAGCATCCAAGATGCGATAGCACCTGATGTTTTCTCGCATAGGGGAATATGAGGTGCTCCCACACCGTAGATTCTATGGTGATACGACTTCCCGAGAGATCTAACGGCTCGCAGTAGGAGTGAGGGAGTCATGGACTAAGGGGTCCTCGGGGCGTCGGCCCATCGTATATGGGCCGAACTGGTGAGGCCGTACAGCGACAGGAGATGTATGAAGCCATGGTGTTCCCTCCAAGTCAAGGATAGATGGGATTTATTTTTTCCTTATTGTAATGTATCTCCGATAAGCCTAACCCTATAGGTGTCAATATAAACTGAGGGGTGTGGTCTTTAGGGGGATATCTATATTCCTCACCTCATCGCCTTAGGATTTAGCTCATGCTGATCTCGAGGTAGATCTACTCTATAAACCATACTATACATCCAATATAATCAAGCATGACGTATGGTATTACCACTTTGAGAGGGCCCGAACCTGGGTACACACCATGTTGATCGTCCCTTGTTCCCCATCGATCTCAGATCTATAGTTCGGATCCCCTACCCCAAGGTCTACTGGTTTTGACACAAACATTGGTGCTTTCATTGAGAGTTCCACTGCAGGGTCACCCAATGGATCGATGGCTCGCCTGATCGTAAGAGAAGGCATCAGATCCAGGGACTTCTTTGTCCTTTCTCAACTCTTCGCGTTCGGCAGCATCGTGCTGCACGCTGATTCGACTGGTCATTTGGGTCAGATCGACAACTTCACTCCTGAACACCAAATTTTATTCAGCAATATGGAATACATTACGAACACATGGGGCGATCTGGTCTTCACCGGATTCACTGCGCCTTCCCGCACCCTCACAGGCCTCGCCGCACCCACTCAGGAGTCCCCCTCCGATCCATCTACAGATTGGCACCCGCCCTCCGAACAGCTTCAAGCCAGGAAGGCTCCGCTTAAAGCGGGGGCCAGACTCCACCTTTGGACGGATCTGTCATGTCTACGGAGGGCCTATCCTCGGCCTTTGAGGCAAAAATCAGGAGGCGAAGGCCAAGAGTTAACCTCGGCCGAACCTTTCCATCACAACACCCCTCTGGCCTCGAGCCCTTACGATGAGCCGGCAACCGATTGCCAGGGGTCACCCCTAGCCCGAAATGGCTCGATCTCAAATCCCGGTGTGGAAACCACATGCAAAAACCAAAGCTCGTCCTTAGTCCCCAGTGACAATCTGGACCCCCTCAAGGATCCGCACCGTACCCCGAGTCCAGCTCGGCCTGTGGAAACCAAGGACCGGCCAGTGCACTGACTGCCCCCACCCCGCTACAACAGAGTTTGGCCTAGAGACCTCAAATTCGACGACCCTCGCTATGTTAAACAAGGCGCTACACCGAATCCAAAAAATGACCATCCAGGAGGACCTGCCCTCCGCCCAGAACCATCAATCCTTCGAGGCGTACCACGGGGAATTTTGCGACCCACCCACCACCCTCTTGGTAGCCACTATTGATGATTTAACCGATATGCTAGATTATAATTCGGAAAATGCCGAATACATGGACGAGGATAGGGGAGCCATGGCTAATACCGATGTCGCCCCCCCCCCCCTCGTCATCGGCTGCTGGTCAGCCAAGTCCACCTATGATATTTACATGGTGGACACCCCCAAGGACGGCGATGACACTACTAACCAAGACCAAGACAAGCCCGGAGATGAGTTTCCCAAGTGTCGAAGAGAGCGTCGTCAATCAAAGCCATATCGAAGCCATGCGAGCAACATGGACTTTGTAGAGAACGGTACCATGAACAATACAGATGATATCGCGGGAGCCGTAGCTAACGAACATCATCAAGATGACCCCGCGGGGTAGGAGAACCCGTTCAACTCGGCAAACCTCGATGACTCAAAGACAGCAACTACCTCCCATCTTCCGAGGAGGAGGCCAGTCTCGAGAATGACGATTTCATCGCCCCCGAAGACCCGTTGGAGTAGCAATGGTTTAAATGGAGGCTTCTATCCACCACCTGTAGTATAAAGAAACAAAAACCCAGAATCAAGGCCGAACAGGACAACCTCAATGATCGGTGGACTAAAGTCCTAGCCGCCGAAGAAGGGTACGACCATAAACAACCGATCAAAAGTTACCCCAAGCGAAGATTGCTCCCATAGTTTGACGACGAGGCCATAAGCCCACACGTCTGACATATACACGCGCCGAACAACCCGACCGCCCCCTAGAGGGCGGGACAAAGAAGCTGACAAGGCCGAGCACCCCGCCGCTCCACCTCGCCTTATGGCAAGGATCAAGTGCGGCCCACATACAAGTACGACATCCGCCATAACCTAGACGCTCGAGGAGTCTGTACTAGGTCCACCTATGGACCCAGAAAAGATCTACCCACTCAACGGGAAGGATATCACGATTGGCCAAACCAAAACGATAGTGTCCGGGAACAGGAACAGACTCAGATGTCCGAAAACCTCTGACACAATGTAGCCCAAGTTCGGGGCGCCGCACACCCCCTGTGCTTCATAGAGAGGGTAATGCAACAGCAATTCCCAGAAGGCTTCAAGCATGTGAACATCGAACCATACGATGGAACTACAGACCCAGCCGTATGGATAGTGGATTTCCTCCTCCACATTCACATGGCGTGAGGAGATGACCTCCACGCCATTAAATATTTGCCACTAAAGCTTAAGGGACTAGCTCGACACTGGTTGAATAGCCTTCCCGAAGACTCCATAGGTTGTTGGGAAGAGCTCGAGGACGCTTTTTGAGTGAACTTTCAGGGCACCTATGTCCGGCCTCTGGACGCGGACGACCTGAACCGCATCACACAACAGCCCGGAGAATCTGTCCGGCAGCTTTGGAACCAATTCCTAACCAATAAGAACCAAATTGTCGACTTCCCGGATGCTGAAGCCTTGGCCTCTTTCCAGCATAGCATCAAGGATGAATGGCTCATAAGACAGCTCGGCCAGGATAAACCAATAACTATGGCAGCCCTTACTTCTCTCATGACTGACTTTTGCGCGGGCGAAGACAGTTGGCTCGCTCAAAAATACCAACCCCGACACACCCGGTACCTCTGAGGTTCGGGACTCTAATGGAAAGCCGTGACATAGCAAGAGTAAACATCACCACAATGACGATGAAGGCAAGGATACGGCAGTAAATGTCGGGTTCAGAAACACGAAGTCCAGACCCTGAAAGGAAGCCCCTAAAGGCAATGGCGATGGCCCATCCAGACTAGATGCAATTCTGGACAGGACTTGCCAGATCCACGGCACGCCGGAGAAGCCTGCCAACCACTCCAATTGTAATTGTTCGGTGATAAAGCAGGAGGCGAAGACTCAGGAAAAAGCCCACGGAGCGAGCATGATGACAAGCCCCGCAGGCCGAATAGTGGAGGTCAGAAGCCCTTCCCTTCCGAGGTAAAGAAGGTTAACATGATCTATGCAACCCACATACCAAAGAAGGAGAAGAAGCGAGCGCTGTGAGACATATATTCTGTCGAGCCCATAGTGCCAAAGTTCAACCCGTGGTCGGCCTACCCGATCACTTTCAATCGCAGGGATCACCCGACCAACATACTCCATGGAGGATACGCAGCCTTGGTACTCAACCCCATCATTGACGGATTCCACCTCACTAGAGTCCTAATTGATGGGCACAGTAGCCTCAGCCTCATATACGAAGACACTATGAGAAAGATGGGGATCAACCCGTCAAGGATCAAACTCAGTAACACCACCTTCAAGGGGGTCATTCCGGGAGTGGAGGCCCACTGCGCAGGCACTATGACGCTTGAAGTAGTGTTCGGCTCTGCAGACAACTTCTAAAGCGAGGACTTGATCTTCGATGTTGCACCTTTTTGCAGCGGCTATCACGCCCTCCTTGGCCGTACAGCGTTCGCTAAATTCAATGTCGTCACGCATTACTCGTACCTCAAGTTTAAGATGCCTAGTCCTTCGGGCGTCATAACTATCGATGGCAATACAGAACGCTCACTTCGGACCGAAGAGTACACTACGGCCCTAGCGGCCGAAAACCAAACCGGTCCACACAGGTCCCATTACCGGCCTGCCGTACAGGCTGACAACAATAGTAAATGGGCCCGGACTTGCTCCCCGTCGTGGGAACCCGCAAATAGGGATGCGTGCCCCACGACATGCCCACATTCTTCGCGCTCCATGTGCCTCGTCAGCACAATTTTGCACTCAAAATACCATGGGCAGTCGTGAGGCATATATCAATAAATCTGAAACATGTGTTCGTCTAACCCAAACTTCGGAGTCACCTTGTCTTCGGACGACCCGGGGGCCAATTCCGCCCCCCCAATCATAAAGCTTCATCGGCAGGATCCTCGCCCCTCAAGGTTTCATTGAAGGTCCACCTCTCAGAAGCAAAAGGCGTAGACGTGTAGTAGGGCACAGTTGAGGCTTCGACTCACGCATCAAGGCCCTGCGTAAACCTTTACTCTGTAAAAAATTTCTTTCTTTTTCAATAAATGTCTTGGCAGTTCGAATTGTATGGTTAGACGTCTTGAGCCTATGAAAAAATAATAAACACCCTTTTATGGTATTTGGATATCCGCATCTTGCGATTGTCTCCTTCCTTCCCGATCCCCCTCTCGCTCTTCGAACAGCCCGACATGGTGATATAATTCAACCTCTAGGATCTTGATTCGTCATCAGCTCCTCATACCAAGTCCGACACCGCTTCCCGCGGAGTGTTCAGCATCTCAGATATTGCTCTATATGCATCAGTTCCGAACTATGTCTTGGGTCTATAGTTGGGTTGCCTGCCTCTTGTGTTTAGCCCTTATGTTTCGCACGTCCGTCTAAGAGGGTAAAGGGAGAACCCCTGCGATTGTGCTTCTGGCCAGCCCAGTAAAGCACCTCAGGAGGAGAAAGACAAAAGCTGACAATCATAGTAAGCGTGAACTGGTCAGTGATCCGGTGACAAGGTTTGACACTAAAAATCGTTAGCGATTTCACCACGTCACATGAAGGGTTCTTCTTAACACAAACCATGTGATTGGAAAGGACAAGTATTGGCCCCCAAGTACGTCACAAGCCACCGGAGGTTACTCACTAGCCCCCACAATCAAGCTCCTAATGGCTAAGTGAAAGCAATAAAATCGAATAGTCCGATTGCCTAGTTTTGCCCACACAATACCGCCTCTGGGTTCCAAGACGTTGGCTAAGGGAAACAGTGCGGAAATAAAACAACCCTCGTGATATTCACTCGCGGCACCGAAGCCGCCGACTAGTATCTTTCAGAACGAACGTACAACCACACAGGAGTCAAAATTAATCCATGCTAAAATAAAATCATACGACCGCATTGTAAAGCATAAGGTCCATATCATAAAACTCGATACAGTCACTCAATAATTACATCTTTCAAACACTGGGCCTCTATCGCCCGCGCGCCATTCATCACTTGCGCAAAATACTGCTCAGGGCGGCGATGCTCCTTTCCCTTAGGCGGAGGACTAGTGGCCATGTCCATTTGATTGTTCTTCGGCCAATGCATCATGGTCTTTGCAACCGCCAGCCTTGCTCCCTCGAGGCATGTCGACCGCTTCATGGCGTCAATCCGAAGCGGCACCTCCTACAACCTCTACACAAGGCCGAAGTAGCTCCTCGGAATTGGCTTGGCCTCCATAGATTGACACATAGATCCTTCAGCGCCAGTTCAGACATCCAATGCAGTTCCATCAGCCGCTTCATCCGGTTGCTCACGAGGGGAGGATGCTCGGAGGCCGAAAACTATGACTAGAACAACCGCTACTCGGAGTCCTCCTCATGAGCAGCATAATGCTTCATGGCGGCTGCCACATTCTTTGGGAGATCGGCGAAGATGCGTGCGGAGTGCCAGACCACGTCAGCAAGGCAAATCTGTTGCCTCCGAACACACTCTGTAGTAAGTATTTCTTACCATTTGCAATTTGCCCGACTTGGCGGAGCTCTTCCCGGACACCTCACGCTTCGGTCCTGGCCTCCCGGAGCTCCGTCTCCGCCTTGGACAGCTGGGAGGATTGCTTCTGTTGCTCCTTCTCAAGGACGTCTAGCTTCTTGGTGGCATCCTAGAGCTCCACTTGCACTTCGGCTACTCGAGCCTTGTGCTGCTCACCAGCAAGCTTGGCCTTCTTGAGCTGGGCCACCGCCTCGTCAGCGGCCATTTTCTTTGCGTCCGCCTCAGCCTCGTCTTTCTTCAGGGCCTCTCTCAAGCCCTCAACCTCGGCGGCGGCAGCTGCAAGATCATCACGATAAAGATTAGCATACAGTCTAGATCATCAATATCCAGCATCAAGAAAATACACATCTTATCAAAGAGCTTACCTTGCGCCTCGTCAAGCCATTTGTTGACAAGGTCAATCTCTTTATCAGAAAGCTTGAGCTTCTGATCCATCTCCTCTAGTGCTGCAGCAATAGCAGCCGCGGCCTCGGAAGATGCCTACGTAAGAGAAAGAAGTGTCGACATTGTTAATCGGCCTAACAAATTAGATCCTCTGTAGGCTTCTCCAAAGTCCTTGCAGAGTCTCGGGTGCTGCTATGTACACGGCCTACCCAAACTAAATATTAAAACCGCTTTAGAAGGTAAGAGCATTACTTGACTTACCTCAAAGCCTGTTAGCAGGCCTTGGACAACGTCATTCCGTCCTGAATGAATGGACCAAACAACCTATATAACCACACCCATAAGAATGCCATGTTCTGCGACGATGATAGAGTTGCTCACCAACTTCGCCAGCGCATCTGGCCAGCCCGTCGCTGCCCGAATAGAGGCATTCGGCGAGGGCATCGGGCCCTCAGCACCTTCCTCACCGGAAGGAGGAATTGGCTCCCTCGAGGCCCTTGGGGGCTCGGGAGCTGGATGTTGTAGGGGTTCGGATGATCTGAATCCCCTCCCGCATCATCCAGGAGAGATGCATGCCCCTGGTCTTCAATGATCGAGGCGTTGGCCTCGGCCATGGTGGCATCAACCTTCTCCCCTTAGTTCAGAGTTGGAGGGGTCTTTTGCGACAACACCTCCCCAACCTCTTCGTGGATGGGAGGAGGTGCGGAACATGAGCCATTGTCCGCCAGTTTGGCAGGCGGGGCCATCCCCTCCAAGATCTCTTCGGCGGGGTGGCCATGCAGACGACTGCACCACCAAGGAAAAACAATCAATCTATGTTCTACTAGGGACTTCTACAGAATACGGCAATTGGAAAGGCCATGATATATACCTGGTTGCATGGGACTTGAGCCTAGGTCCCTTTTACAGGAGCTCCTCGGACGCTTTGGACTCCTCGTCTGAGCTGTCAGAAAGGACCAGCTTGGGACAGCACCGCCTCTTCGGGGCCAGAGAAGGTTGAACCTCCTTGATGTGACTAGACGTCACCCTATTTTTAGAGTGTGAGGAGGCGCTTTCCTCCTCGTCGTCATCCTGGTTCCCATCCTATACGGATGAGGAAGCAGCGTCCTTGGACCAGTTGCCCGGCCGAGCCCTGCGGCGGAGGCCCTCCCTAGCCCCCGGTACCTCCATCTTCTTGCCCTTCTTGGCGGGCGCCTTGTAAGGCACCAAGACCAACAGCTTCTCTAGTTGTTCGAACCGGGACCCCTCTGGCAGCGGCGTCGAGCCGCTGATCTTCTCGGCCTTGGTAAGCCAGCCCTGCAAAATCCACACAAAGAGGTTCGATCAAATTGTACGATACAAATATTGGAATTCATGTTAAAGCCAAGTGCCGCTCACCTTCCTCGGAGGGTTTGCAGCATGGAGGCCGATGTCCTCCCCCTCGGCTAGCCAATCCTTCTACAGTTTGAATACCAGACTCCACATTTTGTTGTGGGTCATGCCGAAGAGGTGTTACACAGTGACCGGATCCTTAGGATCATACCCCCACATCGGCTTGGCCCTCTCTTGACACGAGAGGAGTCGGCGAGGGATCATGATCTGAATGACGTTGACCAGCCTCGTGCCGGTCTCCATTACGCTAACAATGCGCTTCTTCAGTGCCTTCAAGTCATCAGCAGACCCCCAGTCCAAGATCTTGGTGCTCTAGGAGGCTAGCCTGGTATGGGGTCCAGATATGAATGCGGGAGCCGCCATCCAGCCAGCTCCCCTTGGCTTGGTGATATAAAACCATTCCTTTTGCCATATTTTGACGGTGTTGACAAAGTGGCCCATCGGCCACTGGACCCACGTCAGTTGGCTAGTCATGGCCCCGCCGCACTCTGCATGGTCGCCGCCAACTACCTTGGGCTTGACGTTGAACACCTTTAGCCACAGGCATAAGTGTGGCTGGACTCGGAGGAAGGCCTGACAGAAGATGATGAAGGAAGAGATGTGGAGAAGGGAGTTGGAGGCTAGATCATGAAAATCTAGCCCGTAGAAGAACATCAACCCCCTCACAAAGGGGTGCAGGGGATATCCAAGCCCCCTAAGGAAATGAGGGAGGAATACGACCCTTTCACCCAGCTGGGGCGTAGGGATGATCTGGCCCTCTTCGGGGGCCCGATGGGCAATGTTGGCCGACAATTAGCCGGCCTGCCTCAGCTTCACTATGTCACCCTCGGTGACGATGGAGGCCTCCCATTTCCGGTTGGCGCCAAATCCGACCATGGCTGAAGGAGACGGGGTGGGATTTTCCTAGGAAGCAGAGAAAAGGGGCGCTGGAGCTCTGAGTATCTACGTGAGCGGAAGGTGGAAGAAGGTGTGGGATGCTAACTGTTGTAGCCCCCCTTTATAGGCCGTTGACAAGCCATGGGTTCCTTTTTCCACGTCGTTGGCTTCTCCACTTCCTGATACGCTTGCAACACTATGTGCGGGGAGGGGAATCAAAATTATTTATCATATCCCCTGAAAGGCGGGGCATGATCCCCACCTTGATGAGACATGCCCGACGTGGCATCAGCTTCGAGCCGCGCTTCGAGAAACAGTAACCGCTCGGCTTTATGACCGGGTGCAACTCTTCGTTGAAAGAGGAAAAGTTGTCAAGCGAAGGCACTGTTTACACTTGAATGGTTTTTTATTCTTGCCTTCGTTGCTAAGGAAGACTATTGTTTCGGATTCCGGACACCCCTTGGCTCCGAACATGAACGGAAAAAATCAGAGATCTCACCTCGCAAGCCGAATACTGTTAGGAGAGAAGATGCCGGACACAAGAGTTGGCGTTGGAGGCAAGTTCGGAGTCTACTGAGGCAGTCATGGACTAAGGGGTCCTTGGGGCGTCGGCCCATCGTATATGGGCCGGACTGGTGAAGCCGTATAGCAATAGGAGATCTATGAAGCCGTGGTGTGCCCTCCAAGTCCAGGATAGACGAGATTTCTTTTTTCCTTATTGTAATCTATCTCCGGTAATCCTAACCCTATCAGTGTCTATATAAACCAAGGGGTGTAGTATTTAGGGGGAGAGCTATATTGGTCACCTCATCGCCTTAGGGTTTTGCTCATGTTGATCTCGAGGTAGATCTACTTTGTAAACCATACTATACATCTGATATAATCAAGAGGGACGTAGGGTATTACCTCTTCGAGAGGGCCCGAACCTGGGTAAACACCGTGTTCATCGTCCCTTCTTCCACATCGGTCTCAGATCCACAGTTTGGGACCCCTACCCCGAGGTCTGCCGGTTTTGACACCAAGAAGGAGGTTTGAATGTTTTTGCAATATAGGCCTCAAAGAGTTTGGGAATTGTGCAGAAAGTACAAATACTATGCACATGGCATTGGATCTCAGATCCAACGACCTAGATGCTCGTATCACCGTAGCAGCTAATTAAGCTGTGGGGAGCACCTAATATGAGCTACTAGGAGCCATTGGATCGAAGATCTAGCAGCTCACACGAGGCTTGAATGTTTTTTTTGCAAAAAACTCTTGGAGAGTTTGGTAATTGCGCATAATTACAAAGACTACTCCCATTGGATCTCAGATCCAACGACGTAAAATCTCGTATCACCATAGGATTTAAGTTGCGGGGAGCATGTGATATTCTATGCCGCTGTCATTTTTGTTCCTAAACTTGCAAAATACGTGTAACTTGTGTCGTAACTTGTCTAACCATGCAAATTGTTTGTGCAAAAAAACCATCCCACACTGAAATATCGGAACAACACACGGGAGGCCCACTTGTCATTGATCAAATTTGGACCACAAACTAACAAATCTGAAGGATGATATTCGGACGGGCAACCTAGAGTACAAAGCGTACATCGATAGCCAGAAACCGAAAGGGTTGTTGGCTTTGTCGCATAACTTGATTTTATACAGTATTATATTGAGTAGAGTAGAGGGAGTGGCTCACTAACATGTGCATGAACGTTGACTGACTTACTGGTGGGTCCCATGTCTGCCATCTCTCTCTCCTCTCCATCTAGTAGTACAACCTTTAGACGCACGGGCACACACGAAGAGTGGCGTGAGCTTGCCGTGGTGTTATTATACCTAAAAAATGCTTGGAAAATAGATGAATCGCCTAGAACAAGAGATGTGCACGCATATTTTCTTCCTTGCCGAGACGTGGGACGCCCTACCGCACATTTTATGGGTCCTCCTCGGTCGTAGCGCCGAAGCAAGTAAATGAGTCATCAAATCACAAAATCCCACCTTTTCCGTCGAGCACATGAGTGAAGCATGGTGGCTAGCTAGTTGGGCTAGTGCGACCGATTAGATAGGTCACCGCCACATTTGTTTTTTCACCCCTTTTTTCCTCTCCTTGCCGGTAAGTGAATTTAAATATCCACCACTGCGTCGCACTGGTCTTTGGGTGCGGCAGGCATGGCAAGATTTTTATTTTTTTATTGACGGGAGCAGGCGCGGTAGCAATTAGTCATGATGACTTCGCCTGTAAAATTCATTGCTCCCTGAAGTGAAAAGTCGTCGACTGGTGTTTTCCCATGGTGAAAACCAAAAGATTCACCCCGCTCCTCAGCTAGCTCCCTCCGCCTTCCTGTAGATTGCATTGCCTTTCAGCCGTTCGCCCCCTTTGCTTCCTCTCCCCATTGGCAGCGTACTAGATGACGGACTCTGAGGTGAGGCGCCTGACACAGGATCTCCATGCCAAGGATGCGGAGCTTAGGGCCAAGGATGTGGAGCTCCGTGAGCTCAAGGAGATGAGGAGCGCCATGCTCCTCCTTTATGCGTAGGAGTTCACGGAGCTTCAAAAGCGGCAGGCGTTCACCACAAAGAAGCTCGAGGCGCTGGCGACGTTGTTGCAGAAAGAGGGAGATACAATAGGCGGTCAGGCGAGCTGGCTAGAGCATGAGCGGGCCGATCGTTACAAGGACTAGGATCACCTCAACCACTTGCTGGATCATGTTGCCACGCACGTGTTCTGGCTACGCGATGCCAACCGTCGTACCAGATCGACCATGTCGGCCGTCGGGCTAAACCCGGTTCAACCAACCCATCCACTTCAACGAGTTGTGCCTTCCTAACCTAGTCTCCTTCTTCACCTATATCTCCGAGGAGCTGAGTCGTCTCTCCACAATGGTGGGTGATGTCTACTACACAACTTGTTCTTGTAGACTCGTGTTGGGCCTCCAAGCACAGAGTTTTGTAGGACAATAGAAATTTTCCTAAAGTGGATGACCTAAGGTTTATCAATCCATGGGAGCTATAGGATGAAGATGGTCTCTCTCAAACAACCTATGACCAAATAACAAAAAGTCTCTTGTGTCCCCAACACACCAAATACAATGGAAATTTGTATAGGTGCACTAGTTCGGCGAAGAGATGCTGATAGAAGTGTAGTAATAATAGTAGATATTGATTTTTGTAATAGGAACAATAAAAAACACCAAGGTAGCAATTGATAAAACGAAGCACAAACGGTATTGCAATGCTTAAAAATGAGACCTAGGGTCCGTACTTTCGCTAGTGCAATCCCTCAACAAAGTTAGTCTAATTGGATCATATAACCATCCCTCAAAGTGCGATGAAGAATCACTCTAAAGTTCCTATCTAGCAGAGACCATAAGAAGAAATTGTTTGTAGCTATTCTTTCCGATCGATCTATCAAAGTTCATACTAAAATAATACTATGTTATTCTTTCTAATCGATCTATCAAGAGTTCGTACTAAAATAACACTAATGCAAATTCAGATTCATCATACTCAATCCAACACAAAGAACCTCAAAGAGTGCCCCAAGATTTCTACCGGCAACAAAAGACGAGAACATGCATCATCCCCTATGCATAGATTGCCTCAATGTCATCTCAGGAATCTGCGAGTTGAGTGCCAAAACACATATCATGTGAAGCAATATGATACCCCATTGTCACCATGGGTATTCATAGCAAGACATACATCAAGTGTTCTCAAATCCATAAAAGTACTCAATCCGATAAGAACGAAATCTCAAAAGGGAAAACTCAATTCATCACAACAAGATAGAGAGGGGAAAACACCATATGATCCAACTATATTAACAAAACCCATGATACATCAAGATCGTGACATCTCAAGAACACGAGAGAGAGAGAGATTAAACACATGGCTACTGGTACAAACCCTCAGCCCCGAGGATGGACTACTCCCTCCTCATCATGGAGACCATAGGGATGATGAACATGGCCTCCGGTGATGATCTCCCCCTCTGGCAGGGTGCCGGAATGGGCTCCCGATTGGTTTTTTGTGGCTACATAGGCTTACGGCGGCTGAACTTCTGATCTAGAGTTACCCCGAGGGTTTTTGGAATATTTGGGAATTTATAGGGCGAAGAGGGGGTGCGGGAGGTCACCGAGGTGGGCAAAACCCACCTGGGCATGCCTGGGGGGTGGGTTGTGCCCCCCTCGGGGCACCCCCTAGGTGCTTTTCTGGCCCACTAGTGGTCTTCTGGTCCGTAAAAAAATCCTCAAAATGTTTCGTGGTCTTTGGATTCCGTTTGATATTGATTTCCTACAATGTAAAAAACAACAACTGACACTGGGCACTAGGTCAATAGGTTAGTCCCAAAAAATGATCTAAAGTTGCTATAAAATGTTTGTAAAACATCTAAGAATGGTAATATAACAGCATGGAACAATCAAAAATTATAGATATGTTGGAGACGTATCAGCATCCCCAAGCTTAATTCATGCTCGTCCTCGAGTAGGTAAATGATAAAAACAGAATGATGCCTAACATGTCATCTCATATTCTTTTATTTGTATCATGGACATTTGGACTTTTATATGGTTCAAAGCAATAGTCTAGTTTTGACATCAGAACTTAAATACTCAAGCATATCAACATGCAACCATGTCTTTCAAAATATCAACGATAAATTAAGTTATCCCTAGCCCATCATGCTCAATCATTGATCCATTCATGAAACACACTCGCATATTAGCTACACCCCATGCTCAAGTACGATCATAGTGCCCCCTAGTTGGTGCTTTTATAAGAGAAGATGGAGACTCAAATTAATTTTTTTGCATAATGTAAAAAAAGGCCCTTCACGGAGGGAAGTAGGGATTTGTAGAGGTGCCAGAACTCAAAGCGAAAATTGAGAGATAAAAACATTTTGAGAGGCATACTTTTCCTGCCAACGAAAATGACTTAGAGATCCCAACACTTTCCATGCTAGATATATCATAGGCGGTTCCCAAACAGAAAATAAAGTTTATTCCTTTTTCAACCATACTTTCACTTTCCATGGCTAACCGTATCCACGGGTGCCCTCCATACCAACACTTTCCAAGGAATTTATTATTTGACAACATAAAGTAAATTCATTTTTCATTTTGGGACTGGGCATCCCTGATACCTTTGCCTTACTCTCGTGCAATGACAAGTGGATAAACACTCATTGTGAGAATAACACATCTAGCATGGAAAATATTGGCCACCCCTCACTGCCTCATGAGCCGGTACGAGCACACAACAGAGAAATTTATTTTGAAAATTAGAGATGGCACATATAAATTTTCTTAGAACGGCAAAAGAATACCGCATATAGGTAGGTATGGTGGACTCATGTGGCAAAACTGGTTTAAAGATTTTGGATGCACAAGTAGTGATCATACTTAGTGCAAAATGAAGGCTAGCAAAAGATTGAGAAGTGACCACCCAAGAAACGAACAATCTCATAAGCGAGCATTGAGCATAATTAACACCGAATAATGCACCACAAGTAGGATGTAATTTCATTGCACAACTATTGACTTTCGTGCTTGCATAGGGAATCACAAACCTTAACACCAATATTCTTATTAAAGCATAATTACCCATCAACATGGCTCACATATCACATCATCATATCTCAAAACTATTATGAGGAATCAAGTTTATTTTGTCCAATGATCTTCATGAAAGTTTTTATTATATCCTTCTTGGATATCTATCAATTTGGAATTAATTTTCATGTATTGCTTTTGATAAGCGCAAACAAATATAAGTGAAGATCATGAGCATAATATTTCTTTCTCTCAAATTAATTTAAGTACTAAAAACTTTCAAAAAGATATAAGTGAAGGAAAGCGAGTAGTGAAGGTAAATCAAGAGAGAAGGAAGGTCAAGCAAGAGAGAATTCCTTTAAAAGTACTAAAGCACATTGTGCTCAAAAATATATAAGTGAAGCACTAGAGCAAATGACAAGCTACTCCAAAAAGATATAAGTGAAGGTCAAGCGAGTAGTTAAGTAAATAGGTAGCTATTTCAGTACTCTCTCCTATTCAAAATCTTTCAGATCTAAGAGTTTTTATTAAAACAGCAAGCAAAACAAAATAAAATGACATTCCAAGAATAGCACACATCATGTGAAGAGGCAAAAACTTAGGCTTAACCGATACTAGCCGATAATTGTTGAAGAAGAAAGGTGGGATGCCTAACGGGGCATCCCCAAGCTTAGATGCACGAGACTTCTTGAAATATTATCTTGGGATGCCTTGGGAATCCCCAAGCTTGAGATTTTGTGTCTCCTTAATTCTTCTCATATTACGGTTTTCCTGAATCTCAAAAGCTTCATCCCACATAAAATTCAACAAGAACATGTAAGATAAGTTAGTATAAACCAATGCAAAAATCTTATCATTCTCTACTGTAGAAAATCACTAAAATTATTATTCAACATTGCATAATAAATTCCTATGCATATTTAATGCTCCTATCCTCAAATAGAATCATTAAACAAGCAAACATATGCAAACAATGCAAACAATGCAAACATAACAGCAATCTGCCAAAATAGTACATTCTGTAAGGAATGCAAGAGTATCAATACTTCTTAAACTCGAAAGATATGAAAATTTACCAGACCGTAGAAAATTTATCAGAGCTTATTTTGCAAAAGTTTGCAACATTTTATCACACTCTGACTTTTCTAGGTAATTTTGGCAACATCGATAAACTTTCTGTTTTCAAACAACAACATGTATACTTGCAAAAAAAGAATGGCAAAGGCTATACTTGACTTTTTTTATTGAAGTAAAAGATGCAAAACATTATTATAGATAGCAGCAAGCAAATCAAAACAAAATAAAATGACGCTCCAAGCAAAACTCATATCATGTGACGAATGAAAATATAGCTCCAAGTGAGGTTACCGATAATGTTGAAGACGAAAGAGGGGATGCCTCCCGGGGCATCCCCAAGCTTAGTTGCTTGGATCTTCCTTAGATATTAACTTGGGGTGCCTTGGTAATCCCCAAGCTTAGGGTCTTGACACTCCTTATTCTCCTCATATCGACAAATCACCCAAAACTTGAAAACTTCAATCACACAAAACTTAACAGAACTTCGTGAGATAGGTTAGTATGATAAAGAGCAAACCATTCACTTTGGTACTGTCAAAGACAAGATTCATAATTGTTCTCACACAATGCTTATTGTACCCTATCATTTCTACAATTTATATTGAGCAATATAAGCCATAGAAACTAGATAACAAGCAAACTATGCATTGGAAACAGAATATGTCTAAAACAGAACAGTCTGTAGTAATTTGAACTCCAACCATATTTCTGATACTCAAAAAATTCTGAAAATTTTGGAAAACCTCGGTAATTTGTCTATTAATCTTCTTCAAAAACAATCAGCATTTTATCACGCTTCTATTAGAAATGAGAATTGTTTTCTTGATTGCAAAAGTTTCTTTTTTTCAGCAAGATCAAATCAACTATCACCGTAAGCCATCCCAAAGGTCTTACTTGGCACTTTATTGAAACAAAAGCAATAAAGCATGATTACTACAGTAGCATAATCATGTTAACACACAAAAACAGTAGGTAAAAGTTTTGGGTTGTCTCCCAACAAGCGCTTCTCTTTAATGCCTTTTAGCTAGGCATGATGATTTCAATGATGCTCGCATAAAAGATAAGAATTGAAACACAAAGAGAGCATCATGAAGCACATGACAAGCACATTTAAGCCTAACATACTTCCTATGCATAGGGATTTTGTGAGCAAACAATTTATGGGAGCAATAATGAACTAGCATAGGAAGGTAAAACAAGCACAACTTCAAAACTTTCAGCATAAAGAGAGGAAACTTGATATTATTGCAATTCCTACAAGCATAAGTTCCTCCCTCATAATAATTTTCAGTAGCATCATGAAGAAATTCAACAATATAACTATCACATAAAGCATTCCTTTCATGACAAAAAAGCCTAGAGAAATTATTACTCTCCACGTAAGCAAATTTCTTCTCATCAATAGTAGTGGGAGCAAACTCAATAAAAAATAACAATCATGAGAGTGAAAATTAAAATCATGATAACAAGTTTCATGGTTATCATTATTCTTTATAGCTTACATGGCATCACCATAATCATCATAGGTAGCAACTTTGTTATCAGAGTCAATTGAAGCCTCATCCAAAATGGCGGATTCATCACTAAATAAAGTCATGACCTCTCCAAATCCACTTTCATCATTATAATCATCATAAATAGGAGGCATGCAATCATTATAACAAATTTGCACATAAAATCTTGGGGGCCTAAAAATATCATCTTCATCAAACATAGCAACCCCAAGCTTATGGCTTTGCATATCATTAGCATCATGGATATTCAAAGAATTCATACTAACCACATTGCAATCATGCTCATCATTTATACCAAAAATTCTATTGAATTATTCTTCTATCAATTGAGCACAATTTTCGTTTCCATCATTTTCACGAAAAACATTATAAAGATGAATAATATGATGTAACCTCAATTCCTTTTTTTGTAGTTTTCTTTTATAAACCAAACTAGTGACAAACAAGAAACTAAAAGATTCGATTGCAAGATCTAAAGATATACCTTCAAGCACTCACCTCCCCGGCAACAGCACCAGAAAAGAGCTTCGTTGACAGGATGTGAGTGCCACTTACCAGCCTCCCTGGCAACGGCGCCAAAAAAGAGCTTGATGTCTACTACGAAACTTGTTCTTGTAGACTCGTGTTGGGCCTCCAAGCGTAGAGTTTCGTAGGATAGTAGCAATTTTCCCTCAAGTGGATGACCTAAAGTTTATCAATCTGTGGGAGGTGTAGGATGAAAATCGTCTCTCTCAAACAACCCTGCGACCAAATAAAAAAAGTCTCTTGTGTCCCCAACACACCAAATGCAATGGAAAATTGTATGGGTGTACTAGTTTGGTGAAGAGATGGTGATAAAAGTGCAGTAATAATAGTAGATATTGATTTTTGTAATAGGAACAATAAAAACAGTAAGGTAGCAATTGATAAAACAGAGCACAAATAGTATTGCAATGCTTAAAAATGAGGCCTAGGGTCCGTACTTTCGCTAGTGCAATCCCTCAACAATGTTAATCTAATTGGATCATATAACCATCCCTTAAAGTGCGACGAAGAATCACTCCAAAGTTCCTATCTAGCGGGGAACATAAGAAGAAATTGTTTGTAGCTATTCTTTCCGATCGATCTATCAAGAGTTCGTACTAAAGTAACACTAAGTTACTCTTTCTGATCAATCTATCAAGAGTTTGTACTAAAATAACACTAAAGCAAATTCAGATTCATCATACTCAATCGAACACAAAGAACCTCAAAGAGTGCCCCAAGATCTCTACCAGAGAAACAAAAGACGAGAACATGCATCAACCCCTATGCATAGATTACCCCAATGTCCCTCAGGAATCCATGAGTTGAGTGCCAAAACACATATCAACTGAATCAATATGATACCCCATTGTCACCATGGGTATTCATAGCAAGACATACATCAAGTGTTCTCAAATCCATAAAAGTATTCAATCCGACAAGAATGAAATGTCAAAGGGAAAACTCAATTCATCATCACAAGATAGAGAGGGGAAAACACCGTATGAACCAACTATATTAACAAAGCCCATGATACATCAAGATCGTGACATCTCAAGAACACGAGAGAGAAAGAGGGAGAGAGAGAGATAGAGAGAGAGAGAGATTAAACACATAGCTGCTGGTACAAACCCTCAACCCCGAGGGTTGTCTACTTCATCCTCATCATGGGGACCATAGGGATGATGAAGATGGCCTCCGGTGATGATCTGCCTCTCCGACGGGGTGCCTGAATGGGCTCCCGATTGGTTTTTTGTGGCTACATAGGCTTGCACTGGCGGAACTTCCTATCTAGGGTTACCCCGAGGGTTTTTGGTATATTTGGGAATTTATAGGGCAAAAAGGGGATGTGGGAGGCCACCGAGGTGGGCACAACCCACCAGGCGCGCCCTGGTGGGTTGTACCCCCCCCCCTCAGTGGCCTCTCTAGGTGCTTCTCTGGCCCACTAGTGGTCTTCTGGTCCATAAAAAATCCTCAAAAAGTTTCGCGGTGTTTGGACTCCGTTTGATATTGATTTCCTATGATGTAAAAAATAAGCAAAAAATAACAACTGGCACTGGGCACTGGGTTAATAGGTTAGTCCCAAAAAATGATATAAAGTTGATGTAAAATGATTGTAAAACATCCAAGAATGATAATATAACAACATGGAACAATAAAAAATTATAGATATGTTGGAGACATATCAGTGGGGGCGGAGCTGGACAAGGAGTGGTTGCGGGCGGCCGTCGGCATTGCCGGCCGAATCCTCTTTGGGTTCCGTCCCCGAAATCCATTCTTTCCATTGGACGCCGTCTTTGAAGAGCTGGCTTGATGCGGAGCATCCTATGGTCATCCCCATGGACCTACCATCGTCTCACGAAGTGCTAACAGGACCCATGACTCGAGCTAGAGCTAGAGCTCTCGAGACCGAGGTGACTTCTCTCCTTAGTGATATTACATATGATCCTCGCGAGACATGCTACTACCTAAGTACGAGACGTTGTGCATGATTATGTACCAAGAGGACCCTCCTGAAGATGCACGTGAAGACGGACAAGCCGCCAACTCCACGGATGAAGAAGAACGCCGAAAGGAGAAGAAGGCATCTCCAGGGCCCAGACATCCGGCCCCGAGCCAGGACATCTGGCCGTTGGAGACATCAGCTACACCAGCCTTCCAGCCGCTGGACATCTACACGCCACGGACATCCGGCCCCAGCCCGGACATCCGGCCCCGGCCCGAAAATCCGGCCTCTCGCCTGGATATCCGGACAAGCTGCAACGGAGAACAGAAGGGAACCCCCGCCAGCCCAGACATCTGGCCTTCCGCGAACGCCCAGACATTCGGCCCGATGCCCGGACATCCGGCCCGACGCCCGGACGTCCGGCCTCCCCTATCTGCGCACAGTGTAAGGGCCCGAGGCCCGTGTACCCCTTCGCCCACCTAGACTATATATACTCCTCTCCTACCTACGTTTTAGGGTTAGCAAAGTAGTAGCTCATTTGAGATAGATCTTTGCTCATCCACATCGGATCTACTCCACGAGAGAGACCGCGATCCCTCTTCGGAGAAGATCCCTTTGGATTCAATACCTCCTCACGGAGAAGACATCAAGACCTCCTCACGGAGAAGATCGTGCTACTTGCATCTTCTTTAGTTGTCCGTGGATCTTGTATCTTCCTTTGTGTTCATGGATCTAGCATATATGTGACTATTTCTTGTTGGTTTAGTGATCCTCTTGTGTTTCCCCTCATGTTTTCCTCGTGTTCTTCGCGGGATCTGCTCCTTTCATGAAAGATTGGCCCCTAGGGTTCCTACCCTACATCATCTTGGTATCTAGAGCCATGTTGATCAGTATTTCGAAGCCTCTCGTTGTGTTTCTAGCCTTGTTTTTGTTTTTTTGTCCCTAATATTCGAAAATTTCCCCACAAAAATATCCCCCAATTTTTTTCTATGATTTGTTGGTGTGATGAAGTTTTGTTGGATTTGATCCGCGAATTTTGTGTGTTGCGGGTAGATCTAGCTTTCCACCCACTTTTTCCCAATTTCCATCCACAAATTCCTCCGAATTTTGCCCGGATTTGCCACCTTCCATGCAGAGTTCGTACGGATCCAGAGCCCGGACATCCGGACCGATAGCCCGGACATCCGGCACCCCGGACATCCGGCACCCCAGACATCCGGCCATCAAGCCCGGACATCCGGCCCCTGGAAGCAACATCTCCATCCACCGCCCCATTTTTCGTCCATATTTTGCCAAATTTTGTTCCGGTGCCCACATACACTTTCGCAGACCACCACCACTTCCGCATAGCACCGCCATATACCACATACACCACCATCGATTACCACTACCAATTCCGATAATTTTGACACGTTTTTCTTTGAGAATTTGAGTTGCGGTTCTGTGCCCTATTGTGTTTCGGCTATTTAGGTATGGTTCGACATCAACATCACCGCCGCTCATCTTCGCCATGAACGCATGATCGACAACAACCACTACACCCTTTTGACACCATACCGTAAACAAGAACGGTATCATAGCCTTACTCTTTTACATCGCTTACCCATCGAGACTAGCCTTTGAGTATTGCCGGCAACGTGACTTGTGCACATTAGTGATCATACTTCCCATAGCGTACATACATCATTGGTGAATATCTTGGTACCATCTCTTGTGTCACAAGGTTGTCATCGCATACACAATTGCTATCTTGGTTCATGAAGCATTGCATGAGAAAAGAGCTCAAACAACAAAGAGCCAAACAAGCTTTTAAGCAAAAGGGAAAGATAAGCAAAGAGCTTTTAAGCAAGAACCATAGCATCATACAACATTAAGATTGTCATACTAGATCATCTTGGATCATATCATCGGAACACCATACATAGAGCATACTTGGGATAGAAGTTGTTGCATTTTTTCTTAGTAGATTGTGCACAAGTCTTCGTATCCGCCAATTATGCAATCGTGCTAGTGTCTCTCTAGTTTTATGCAACAAGAGCATTTTCGTGGACTCCACATTTTGGCTCATCCTTGGTTGCATGACCCCACTTATCTCTTTGCGCGTGTGTTTCCGAGTACCTTATATTGCTTGGTCTACTTGTTGCATTGCAAACTTGCAAATCTTTTCCAACATTATTGAAGCTCACTAACAATTGCATCAAATTTTGTGCCACCATCCTAACCAAGCTCCACCATAAGCTTTTACTTGTGTAGGTGTGAGAAACCGACAAGAAGTGGTACCAATTGTG
This sequence comes from Triticum aestivum, assembly GCF_018294505.1. NCBI lineage: Eukaryota > Viridiplantae > Streptophyta > Magnoliopsida > Poales > Poaceae > Triticum > Triticum aestivum. The sequence continues at coordinate 272,166,502 of NC_057800.1, read as the reverse complement.
CTATTTCCTTGTTCCACATTGGAGTGATCATTGATCCACCTTCAACTTTGGTCAAGGTACATTTGGTATACGTTATTCTCTTTCTCCCACTCACATATTTCTCTTGGAATGATGGATAGGCCAAGTACTTCTACCAACCCTGTCGTGGGGTTGTCACGGTAGATGCCCTTGTGAAAGGACTTAGTCGTGGAGCCATTGCAATGGGTTAGCTTAAAGGGGTTAAACCGGACAAGGGACACGAGGATTTTTATACTAGTTCGGCCCCTTCGATGAAGGTAAAGCCTATGTCTAGTTGTGTTGGTATTGCTAGGGTTTCGATAACCAGGGAATGAATCCGCTTTGCCTGGTTCTCGAGTTGTTGTCTGTCGTCCCTGAACCGCTGCCGGGTCGTCCCTTTATATACATAGATTGACGCCTGCCGGCTTATAGAGTCCCGAGGCCGGATCATAAACGTGTCTGGCTCGGTCTCTATCCTTCCTATCTTACAATCCAAATTACATGAGAAAGTCAGTTTTCATCTACAGGCCTTAATTCACCTTTGGGCCTTGGGCCTTCATAAAGCGCCACCATCCTTACGTCTTCATGGTCTTCTGATCTTCTTGGAGTTAATCCGGCTACTCCTGGCCGGTTTACATCCAGTAGTAATATCCCCAACATTAGCCCTAGATTTCTTTGAACTTGTTCATGTCAATCTTCAACACTTAGAAAAATTCTTCTCTTGCACCCTCACCTTGATCTTGTAAACCGCCGTGATGTCATACTCCAGGATCATGTTAAATCGCCATGACGCCATCTTATTATTAAAAAATGGTACATCTCACCCTCAGTTAATGAGCCTCCGACAATCGAGGTGACCGCTCCTGTTAGGTATCCAATATTCCGACCCCTTGATTCTCGCACCTGTTACCTTATAAATAGCGACACGGGTCATTTCCTTTTTTCCTCCGTCTCTTTGCTTCTTCTTCCTCCTCGCGACGCCTCTGCACCTGAGCGCCGCTGCCATCGCTGAGATTCGCTTACGCCTCCCCGTTGGCCGCTGCATCGACCTGTTTGCACCAAAGAGCCGCAGCATACCTCCTTTGTAGATCTACCTAGGGTTTCATTGTTCATCGAAGTTCATCGAAGCACCGACACTGTTCTTCCCTGTTCCTCCTTAGCCCATGGATCAAAACCTTTAGCTTGATGTATTCCGTGTAACAGCTACAACATTCCTTATCTTCTACTATCACAACAAACCCTTATGCGCATAAAAACTAATCTGGACCTTTCTGAACCACTTCGGGACCAACCTTTTTAGGTCTAAACCTTTTTACTTTTCCTGTCTTATGATAGATCCGAAATTTCCATGTAATCTTGTGAAACTTGTTTTACCTTATTTAGTCGTTCTTGCCATAAACCGGTAGAAAGCAATCTATCACATACCATTAGTCCCCTTGTAAACCGGCAATCCCTTTATCTCCGTTGCCATACTTCAGTTTAGCAGTATGCGTATACCTTTGTTCCGTTTATCGCTTTGGCATTCATCATTGTATCAGCCTCCGGTTTACGAAGTTTACATACTTGGATTTCTTTATCCCGTTGCACCTTATGCACTACCATGAATGAATTGTAAACCGGTATTTCTTTTTAGCTTTTCACTTGCAATGGCCTAGCAGTTTTATTCCTGCAACTGGGCTTCCTCCCGGGTTACCGAGGAGCAACTTAATGGAATGGTAAAAATTGGTACCTTACCAAAAAAGAATGAGATCCGATGGCGAGTTCCTGGATCGGAGAACCCTCCCACTCCCAAGCAGGGTGAAGTAGTGGTGTTTGTTGATCACATAGGCCGTGGCTTCAAACTGCCCGGGTCAAAGTTTTTCCGGGATGTGCTTGCCAGCTTTCAACTTCACCCTCAAGATATTGGACCCAACTCGGTATCCAATATATGCAACTTTCAAGTTTTCTGTGAAGCGTACCTCCAAGAAGCGCCAACTGTGGAGCTGTTCCAGGATTTCTTCCATCTGAACTAGCACACTGAATTTGTAGATGGACCCAATACTGAACTTGGTGGCATCTCCATTCAAAAAAGAAAGAGGTTGAATTTCCTCATGCCAAGCTGCATAGTCACCCCAAAGACTGGAATCAAACTTGATTCTACTGTAAAGACACCTCCCCTGAAGATCAGAATCCTCTTCCGGGTTATCGTGCCCACCAGCTTGCCAACACTCATCCACTTCCACAGCGGCTAAGTGCTCAAGAACGGGCCCCGTATGCACCTCAACTCGCCAAGCTGAGAGCCTTCCTGGCCAACGGTTTAACAGGTCTAGACTTTGTCCGTTGTTGGATATCTTGGAGCATCTTGCCGTTAAGTCGCAGCTCCGGCTTAATGTGCGAGTATACTAGTGAAATAGAGGACTCCCAATGTCATATCAACATTCAGCTAACCGATGAAGAGGTCACCGAAGCCGTCAAGAAGATATTGAACGAATCAGAAGCTGTCTATCGCCAAACCGAACTAGACCCTTTTTACACGCAGAACAAACCTCCTGCTGTGAGTATTGTTCCTCCGCTTTACACTTGATATCCTTAGACTGTACAATCCTTGAATACCCTTCCTTTTACCTTTAAACAGGGTGATGATCCGTTTTGGAAGAAGAAACCTCAAGAGAAAGCGGCAAAAACTGCCCGCCCTAAAACCAAAGCCGTCAAGAAAACCACAAAGCGGAAAGCACCTGAACGCATCAGTATGGAACTGGATGACGACCCGGATGAACCGGAAGTTGAGGTAGAACTTGATTCACTTGGTTCCCTTTTCATGCATCTCATTGACAATGATACTTATCAGGAGGACGTGGAGGGCAGCCAAGCTGACAATGTAGAGGTAATTATCCTTTCCTTCGGTTCAGACTCTATGCCAATACAAAAAATCCATCAAGCAGTCCGAAAAGTAAGCTCTTCTCATCCTCTTGCTCACTTGGATCCAACATTTATTTTGAAGACGCAACAGCACGAGGCTCGCCGCACAACCTGGCACAGCGGCCAAAAGGTCACTTTGGCCGGTTTACCTGACACCCCGGTTCGAAAGCGCCGATCTAAGGTCTCACCCACTTCTGACAATTCTTATCCGAAGGCAGGCTATTTTCGACAACCACATAATCCGTCCGATTCGAATTATCAGGTGACACCTCCTTCATCCTCTGGCGAGTCAACAGCGACCCAACTTCCTCCTCTCAAAACTGTAGCTGGGTAAGTACTTCAATCCCTTCTTTTCATGTTTTCATACTTTATATACTATGCTTAATTTTCACATTTTTTCTGTTTTACAGCCAAAGCCAGACCCAACAAAAAGGCTCAGGTGAACAATCCGCCCGAAGACCAGGTGGTTCTTGAACCGGAGCAAACGGCTGAACCGGAGGGTCCAAATCCAAATCCTGAAGTTACCTTTGATGAACCACCCCCTCAAGATCATAATACTGATGAACAACCAGAAGTTGACACTACTGTACCTGATGATGAACCGGCAAATCCCATCCGGGCTGACGATAGACCTTCTAATCCGGTGAAAGCTACTGACACCCCATCAACTCCAGAAAAAACTGCTGGAGACAAAGAAGGCGAAGTTATCATTACCGGTATGAGCCACAGCTCCCCTAGCCATCCTGTTATATTGGAAAAACATAGTGCCAAAGAAGAGCGTGCTGCCATGGAAAAAGGCAAATGGAGCACCGACTTGTCAAGCTACGCCCATCTCAGCGCTCAAGAACTCCACTCCGGTTTTCTAAACCGTCTGCACTCAAACCGTGATTATGATGCCGGTTTGGTGAACCTGATGAAGGAATGCTATGAGGTATTTTCATCACTTTTCCTTTCTTAAATCCAAAGTACAAGTATCATCCCAAGTAGCCCCCAAGGGCCGGTTTATAACGGCAATCATAAACCAGGACTTTGTAATATCTTAATCCTTGCATGCTGATCCTCCATATGTCAATTGATCTTTGGAAATAAACCGGCACTTTAACATTGTATTCCTGTAGTTTTCATCGGTGTAGCCCCCAAGGGCCGGTTTAGCTTTGCAAGGTAAACCGGGTCTTGAATCAATGCGTCAACTTTGAACAGATGTACATTAGCCCCCAAGTGTTAAGGATAATGCTTGCATTGTACTTGAGACTTGTGAAAAATATATGGATGATAGAGTAAATAGGAATTAGCCCCCAAGTACAAAGTGCATAACTTGTTATACGCTTGGTACTTCATAACCTGTGTTTATGATATATCTCACCTTTGTAGGCTGAGCTAAATAAGAAGGATGCTCAAACCGTGGACCTTCAAGAGAATGTTAAATCTCAACAAGCATAGGCTTGCAAAGCCAAAGAACAGCTGACCAATGCCTTAGCATCTATGGAGAAGCTGAAAGAAACCTTTGACAAAAGAGCATGCAGACTGGGAGACGGAAAAGGCCGTTTTAACAAAGAAGGCCGAGGACACAGAGGCAGCCCGGAAGCCGGTGGTTGACGAACTGACCGGCTTGAAGCGGCAGATTAACGCCATGACTTCTGCTGTGTTTGGTAAGTACCTTCTCGTGCAGTTTGTCTAATTCATAAGATCTTATCAATGACCGGTTTACTAATGTTGAACCATGACAGGGACCCGCATTGCTCATCTGGGCTCTGACATGCGGATGAAACTTAAAGCGGCCTACACCTTGATAGAACAGCTGTTCTCTCGATCCCAGCGAGCCATATGCACTGCAGCTTATAACAAGCCTCCGCCATCGCTGAGAAAAGAAAGTATTGAAAAGCTGGCCATGCTACCTCCCCGGATCAACGAACTGAAGAGAGCAGCCCCAAGATAAGGAGCGCTAACCGTGCTAATCCGGGCCAAGGCATGGATTTCGGATCTTGAACCGGCAGATATCATCAAAGGGTATCCTGGCGTGAAAGAAGACGGCTCAGACTTCAATAACGATGATCTTCGAAGGCTGACAAAGGAGATGCGACCAATAGAAAGCAAACTGGCGGACGACACAGATTTATCTCATTTCCAACCGGTTTACGATGCTGAGGGAAAAAGACAGTCTGCATTGATCCATAATGTTGAAGATCTTGTGCCACCAATCCGTAAGCATACTTACGCTCCTGACATTGACCCCTCCAATCTTATCCATGAAGAGGCCGTTTTTCAAGCCTTAACCGGAATCGATTGGTCAATGGTTGATTTCCAGTGTCTGGGGAGGGATGAAGAGAATGTGACCGCGCAAGACGACCCTCAATCGTCAAGCCGTCCCGATGAAGAATCCTAAACCGGTGGTAGGTTTACCAGTTGCAGTCTTCCACTCTTTGAAAACAATTATTCAATTTGGGTTGTTTAAAGCGCCTTGTAATAGGATAGCATGAACACCTTTATCTGCCTTGCCATCGAGCATGTTTGTTTTGCTTGATACCTGAAAACTTGTTCCGCCTTTGGAATCTATTTATGCATAGTCCATTATGATTTGTGTTCCTGCATATAAGAACTTGAAAGTGTCCTAGTGGTTTACCACTGGACGGGTCATGATGCCCAAAAATATATATATAACTTGGATGGATAACCAAGATTTGCATTAACCAGATAAAATAGATGATACCTGTGACATACCTCGTTGGCTGACCAACTACTTGTATAGTAAGGGTGAAAAACACCAATCCGAAGTGTTGATGACTCCTTACCCTCTTGCTGGTTCATATAAAAACCATATCGGGCTATAATAGCCGCTGATTTGTTCGTATAATGCTGGTGACATCTAGTCAAAACCAGATCGGAGCAACGTACTACCAGTTTAAAACTGATCATGCACTGACAACTAAGCGTTGAAAGTCACGCCGGTTAGTAATGAACACCGGTGTATCAGAAAATATTCATAAATCCCTTATTAAAAGATTATAAAAACAGCAAAGACAAAAGAAATTGCAAGGCTTTTCATGGGCTGTCAGGCCCTAAATCGATGCTTTTCATTGGCTGCCAGGCCACTGAGTTACACCATTTAGCAAAGCCTTTTAAGATGAACCTCAATCTTTAACCAATCACCGTTTTAACTTTGAAAAGTTCAGGGTCTATGAGATTGACTTGTCAAATGTTCGATGGGTAATACAAGGTTTACCTGGACAAAGTGGCTTACTTAAAGAGGCGGGATAACCCGGGGTTTTAGGTGAATACACCTGGCTTCCAAGCCTGGCTTGATAGCCTATTACAAGGGTGCAAGCTCGTTGTTCTTTGAGAAGCAAAGAGCCCCCATGTAATATTTGAGCTATGCTCAGTGGTTTATCCATGTTTGAGTTGTGCTTGATGCAACAAACTCTCTTGAGTCCCACATAATTTCCTTTTGGCTTTAAACCTATCAAGAGGTGTAGCTATGGTGTGAAGACAACCAAGCCCCCTAGTGATATCCCTTTTTGGTTTTGAACCGATCAACAAGTGTAGCTATGGTTCGAATACGACCAAGCCCCCTAGTGATTCCCTTTATATCTGTGTGGCCTTATGGACCGGGTTAATAAAACGCTGGTTTGTTAGTAGAAGCCCCCATGGAACCACACATGATGTAAAAAAGGACAGAGACCCCGCTTTAGCCGAGGTTCTGGTTTATTATATAATATATACATTGTCATAAGTATGTACATGAGAAGAGCCTGTGGCTCTTTATAATAAGGCCGAAGAAGGGCTATATTCCACGGCTGCTTGGTCTCCTCCTCCGATTTACGTGAGTCTTTGTGCTCTCGAACATCAATGAGGTAGTATGACCCGTTGTGCAGATTTTTGCTGACCACAAAAGGTCCTTCCCAAGGTGGGGATAACTTGTGCATATCAGTCTGATCCTGGATGAGCTGGAGCACCAGATCGCCTTCTTGAAAAGTTCTAGTCTTAACCCGGCGGCTGTGATAACGTCGGAGATCTTGTTGATAAATCGCTGAACGTGTTGCCGCTAAATCACGCTCCTCATCTACCAGGTCTAGTGAGTCCTGACGTGCTTTCTCATTCTCAGCTTCAACATAAGCCGTCACACAGGGTGAGTCATGATGGATGTCACTAGGGAGAACCGCCTCTGCTCCGTAAACCATGAAGAAAGGCGTGTAACCGGTAGATCTGTTAGGTGTGGCGTTGATACTCCATAACACAGAAGGTAACTCCTCCACCCAACAACCCGGTGTCTGCTTTAAAGGAACCATTAGCCGGGGTTTTATACCTCTCAAAATTTCTTGATTTGCCCTCTCTGCTTGACCATTAGACTGGGGGTGAGCCACTGACGCTACATCAAGCCGGATGTGCTCACGTTGGCAAAATTCCTCCATCTCACCCTTTGACAGATTAGTACCATTATCAGTTATAATACTATGTGGAAAACCAAACCAGAATATTGTGATGCCCCCGATTCAATCGTACACTAATCATACACGCAAACGTGTATGGTCAAGATCAGGGACTCACGGGAAGATATCACAACACAACTCTACAGATAAAAATAAGTCATACAAGCATCATATTACAAGCCAGGGGCCTCGAAGGCTCGAATACAAGAGCTCGATCATAGACGAGTCAGCGGAAGCAACAATATCTGAGTACAGACATAAGTTAAACAAGTTTGCCTTAAGAAGGCTAGCACAAACTGGGATACAGATCGAAAGAGGCGCATGCCTCTTGCCTCGGATCCTCCTAAACTACTCTTGGTCGTCGTCAGTGGGCTGCACGTAGTAGTAGGCACCGCCCGAGTAGTAGTAGTTGTCGTCGACGGTGGCGTCTGGCTCCTGGGCTCCAACATCTGGTCGCAGCAATCAGTTATAGAAAGGGGGAAAAGAGGTAGCAAAGCAACCATGAGTACTCATCCAAAGTACTCGCAAGCAAGGAGCTACACTACATATGTATGCATTGGTGTCGGTGTACAAAAAGAGGGGTACATTTTTTGTACCCCTATAACTATGCACGGGCAGTCTGAGCCACGGATACCACCACACCAAGCAAGGCAAGGGAGGTGAGCCAGGGTAAGACCGAAGCTCAAGAGAACTAGAACGACACCAAGGCCAAGACCACGAAGAGCAAAGGGGACGAAGCGGACTCCCCCGGCAAGATCCTTGCCGGGAGACAGTTCTAGTAGCCCCGGCAAGACCCTTGACACAGCGACTCGTCCCGCGCCTACGGAGCAAACCACCCTTGAGTCCACTGCCCCCAAAGGGCAAGGATTCGGGAGACATCCCCGTGGCGGCATGCAGATCTTTGTGAAGACATTCAAGATCAGATACGCACTACGGAGACGACAACCCTTGGCGAGATCCCAGCCGAGGAAGACCACAAGGCCCCCGGCAAGCGCCTTGCCGGGGATGACAGCAGGTGCCTCGGCAAGACCCTTGCTGGGGCCCCGACAAGGCCCTTACCGAGGACACCCGCAGGGCCACCATCAAGCCCACGCCGACTAAACCTCCACCATCGCATGCATGCAGCTGCCAACCCAACCAGCTGGGCAGGTACCTGCGTGGCGGCATGCAGATCTTCGTGAAGACCCACCACTGCGCCACCTCAGCTGCCTGCCTACCTACGTGGCATCGCAGGCGTCGCTGGCCAGGGCGCGTGTCGACACAAGAAGGAGCGGCGACGGACGAGACAAGTTTCTCCCTCGTCCCCGATAAAGCAAGGACACCTAAGCAAGACGCATTAAATGTGCCTTGTCATGTAATGCGAGGGATTCGGCTTTTTGGAGCTCCTCACGCCCCATAGCTAGCTCAAGAACACAAATATACAATCCACCAAAGCAGGAGTAGGGTTTTACGCATCCTCGCGGCACGAACCTGGATAAACGAACCGTGTGCTATCAGCTTGATCCGCTCTTCTCACGACCCCGCGCCCCGCCTACCACAGTAGGGATTCTTGTGATCCCATAGGTGTCGTTCCCACCGACATCTCTGGCGCGCCAGGTAGGGGGCGCAGTTGTGAGAATCGGCTTTAGCAGTTAGTTCAGCGCTTCTTCATCATCGTGGCGCCCAAGAATAAGACGACGGTGGCGGTTGGCCAGTCGAAAGCCAGACAGCCCGTCCCGACACGGGCGAGCAGCGGACCGGTCACAGAAAGGACCCCGGGCACTGCTCGTGAACACCAACACCATCCCAGCATCCGGAGTTTGGGTGGCGGTGATGTTTGTGCGCCTGGTAACGGGCCACACGTCGCCAAATCCTAAGGCGGAGCCAAGCCCTTCACTGGTGGAGCGGGGCCTTCCAGGGTCATCGCCGTCCCGCCCGAAGGCGACACAAGGGCCTCCAAGACTCCCACACCGGCGCCAACAGCGCGCTCCTCCCAGGAAGCGTGCGACGAACGGCGTAATCACGCCGAAGATCCCGGGCGTCGCCGCGGGAAGAGCCCCCGAGCACCACTCCCGGGACGGAGAAGACCTGCCCACTCGCCGAGGCGCTGGTGAAAACGGCATGCGACCGCAGGGTCGTGATAGAGCTTCTTCTGACATGGTCAGAAGTCGAAGCGCGTCGCGATCCGTGCAGGTTTCGCTGCCACCGACGCCAGTAGAGGCCCTGGCGCGCGCGCAGTTGCTCCTCGACTTTCCTCCCACTACGGGGAAACTCGACGAATGGAGAGCCACTATCCGAAGCCTTGTTGCGGTGGCCAACAAAGACGAACCAAGTCCGGTGGGGCCCCCGGGTCGACGCTCCGATGGAGTCCCGCGGACCACTGGCGGAAAAGCCGGCGGCGCCGCAACCATGGTGCATTCACCTCTTCCCCATCCGGTACCACGGACGCCGGCTCGTCGCGATGTCGCGGGCGACGACATCTCCATAGCATCGTCCGACCCACGGACCCACTCTGACCAGCGCCAAGTTCTTCGGGAACGAGCCCATGAAGATGCTCGAACCACTATCGAGCGCTGGCGCGGAGCGCGCCACCAGTTAGACAGGCGAGCAGGGCCTGCTGTGAACCACCCGGCCCCGGAGAGCCCTGGAGGCCTACCTTACGAGGTAGGCTGTCCGGGTTTTACCCGTGAGCTGCGACAGTTCTAGTGGCCCACTCACCGCGCCTTCAAACCTGACGTTGGCAAAAAGTACAACAACAACACTCACCCGTCTGAGTTCCTCAGCATCTACACCATCGCGATGCAAGCCGCCGGAGCCCGCGACGATAAGATGCTTGCAAATTACTTTCCATTGGCTCTTAAACCCAATGCCATGTTGTGGTTGATGCACTTGCCGGTAGAATTTATTTCCTCCTGGTCGGATTTGTGCCATGAGTTTGTGGGCTCCTTTACTGGAGGTTGCCAAGCCCATGGCCAAGCAAACGACCTTCATGTCATTCCCCAGAAGGGAGGCGAAAGTCTATGCAAGTATATACAGAGGTTCATCCGGGTACAGTACAATATCCCTGATGTTCACCCTACCGCCATCGTTAGCGCGTTCCATCAGAACGTGCGTAACCGCAAGATGCGCGAAGAACTGGCAATGAACAAGGTGAAAGATGTGGCAGAACTCTATGTTCTTGCTGACAGATGTGCCCGAGCTGAAGAGGGAAGGAAGTACCCCAATGAAGATGCCGGCATGGAAACCGACTCCTCAGATGAGGATACTGCCGCCCTGGCGAAGAAAGGCCAGCGCCGCAACAGGAAGCGCAAAGGTAAAGTTGTGCTTGCCATCGAGGGATCTGACGACGCCGGCTCCGCCAAGAAAACCAAGGCAGATGACCCCGGCAAGGAAATTGCCGGATGTGTCACCTTCCAGGCCTTGGTGGCTGCCGAGAAGCCAGGGAACTCCGACAAGCAATACTGCAAGATCCATCGCACCAAAGGCCATGATCTCTAGAACTGCCGACAGGTTGAGCTCCTTGCTGAGAAGCAGAGGGCTGAATATGAGAGGCGGGACAAGGAGAAAGGCCAGGAAGGTGCTGAGGGGTCCGGCAAGAAGCGTGACGGCCAGGCGGGCCGTCGCGGCAAAGATAAACAATGGGAGAGGCCCGCCCGGGGCCGTGACAAAAAGCCAGAAGACGATGATCACGAAGAGGACGATGAGTCTGGTGACCAAGAATTTTAGAAAGCTACAGAGGCCATGTGCGTCGATGGCGGCGCCTCGCTGCATACCTCTCACCGCCAGCTTAAACAGTGGGCGCGTGATATTACAGCGGCGGAACCGTTGTTTGATGCCCAAAGGCCGCTGAAGTGGTCCAACACACCTATCATTGACACTAAGGATCACCCTGATCGCACTACTGCAGTCAGGTGCTTGCCATTGTTAGTTTCACCAACAATACGCAACCTCAAGGTGATAAAGATGCTAGTCGATGGCAGGGCCGGTCTGAACTTAATCTCACCTTCCGTGATCGAGAAATTGCAGATTCCTGATGAAGACCTCGAAAAGACGGGCACGTTTCAGGGGGTCAACCTGGGAAGAAGTCAACCAAAGGGAAAGGTCACGTTGCCCGTGACTTTTGGGAGTGATCTGAACTACAGGACAGAAAGGATTGTGTTCGACGTTGCCAAGATCCCCTTGCCTTACAACGGGATCCTTGGCCGCCCAGCGCTGGCCAAGTTCATGGCGGCGTCACATTACGCCTACAACACCCTGAAGATGCCGGGGCCTGTGACGATCATCACCGTCCCGTCAGACAAGAAGGATGCGCTAGTTTGCGCTGACCAACTCTACCAACAAGCAGTTGTAGCAGCCGCCACTGCTAAGGCGCTTGCTCCTGCCGCTGGAGCCCCGGGAAGGCAAAAGAAGAAGACCGGTGAGACCTCAGGCACCCACTCTGGCAAGCGCATCTCTTCAGAGTGTAGCGCTCCCGTCAAGGACGTGCCAGAGAGCTCCGCCGACAGAAAAAAGAAGTCCAGGGCCACACCGTCGGGAACCAAGAAGGTTTATGTCAAGGAGGACAGCACGGGAGGAGCTTTTACCATAAGCTCCACCCTTGACGACAAATAGGAAGACGCGGTCGTCACCTTCCCGCGGGCGAATGTCGCTGTGTTTGCATGGCAAGCATCCGACATCCCCGGCGTTCCCAGGGAGGTGATTGATCACCACCTTGCTGTTTGTCCTGATGCGCGGCCCGTCAAGCAGAAGGTCAGAAAGCAAGCTTTGGAACGACAATAGTTCATCACAGAGGAGATCTGGAAACTGGAAGCAGCGGGTTTGGTAAGAGGAGTGCTCCATCCAACGTGGTTGGCCAATCTGGTGGTAGTGCGCAAGGCAAATGGGAAGTGGAGGCTGTGTATTGATTACACAGATATTAATAAGGCTTGTCCCAAAGACTCTTCCCGTTGCCGTGCATCGACTAGATTGTTGACTCCACAGCTGGGTATGATCTGTTGTCATTCCTCGATGCCTACTCCGGCTACCACCAGATCTTCATGATAAGGGAAGATGAAGAGAAAACGACATTCATCACCCCATGTGGTACGCATTGCTTTATACGGATGCCTTTCGGGTTGAAGAGTGCCGGTTCAACGTTTGCAAGGGCAGTCCAAATTGGTTTTGAACCCCGGCTCCATAGAAATATGGAAGCTTATATGGATGATATAGTGGTCAAAACTAAGAATAGGGCAACCCTCATATCAGATTTACAAGAAACATTTGCAAACCTACGCAAGATCAATCTCAAGCCGAACCCTGAGAAGTGCGTCTTCCGCGTCCCGTCTGGCAAGCTTCTCGGGTTCTTTGTGTCACAACGTGGGATAGAGGCCAATCCGGACAAGATCAAAGCTATAGAGCAGATTGAAGCGCCCAAGCGAGTCAAGGATGTGCGTCGGCTTGCTGGTTGCGTTGCCGCCATGAGCAGGTTCATTTCCAAGTCCGCCGAGCACGCCCTTCCCTTTTTCACAATTTTGAAAAAGGCGGGCTCGATGGAGTGGATGCCAGAAGCCGAAGCAGCATTGCAAGATTTGAAGAGGTACCTCTCCTCCGCGCCAATACTAGTTGCACCTAGGCCACATGAACCTATGCCGCTGTACCTGGCGGCAACGAACTAGGTGGTCAGCGCCGCACTAGTGGCGCAGAGAGAAATTGATGATGAGGTAATAGCAGCGACGGAGCCTGATGCCACCGATGCCGAGACGACACAGCCAATTGAAGTGCCGCCGAAGAAGAAAATGATGCATCACCCGGTCTACTTTGTTAGTTCCCTCCTGCAGGGGGCTAGATCGAGGTACTCTGGTGTGTAGAAACTGCTCTTCGGCCTGCTTATGGCCTCGAGGAAGCTGTGTCACTACTTCTAGGCGCACGAAATCACTGTCGTCACTCACCTCCCTCTGCAACGGATATTCCACAATCCATACGCAACGGGAAGGATCGTAGAGTGGGCACTGGAACTGTCCAGCTTTGGCCTCAAGTTTGAGAGTACCTCGACGATTCAAAGCCGAGTCCTGGTGGAGTTCGTTGCAGAATGGACCACGACGCCTGACGAAGAAACCTAAGAGACTGCTCTTCCCGGCAAGGAGGAAAGTTGCGACTGGATCATGTACTTTGATGGAGCTTTCTCCTTACAGGGCGCCGGGGCTGGCGTACTACTTGTCGCACCCACTGGAGAGCACCTCAAGTACGTGATCTAGATGCACTTCCCAAGGGAGGTGTCAACAAACAATATGGCTGAGTACGAAGGGCTGCTTGCCGGTCTTAGGATCGCGGCGGACCTCGGAATCAAGAAACTCGTTGTCAGAGGCGACTTGCAACTTGTCGTCAAGAAAGTCAATAAGGATTACCAGAGCCCGTTGATGAAGGCCTACGTCGATGAAGTGAGAAAGCTGGAAGAGCGTTTTGACGGTATATAGGCAGAATACGTTCCCCGAGCAGAGAATGATATCGCCGATTACCTGTCAAAACGTGCTGCCCTCAAGCTACCTGTGGAACCAGGTACCTTTGTGCTTCGGCTAACTCAGCCATCCATTGATCCATCAACAGAGCAGAACAAGAGGAGAAAATCAGAGCCCGACAAGTACTTTCCCGCTGAGCTCCCCGAAGCCGCCGGCAAGGATGTTGCCGGAGACACTGAGCCCGCCATGGGACGGCTAGCTCCGACAGAGCATCAAGCTCTTTCCATGGAGACAACCGCTCCGATAGTGGAGGAAATGCCTTTAGTCCTCACCGTCGAGCCCAAGGCTCCAGCGTGGGCACAACATACCATCCGATTCCTCCAAACAAGGGAACTTCCTGAGGAGCAGGAAGAAGCGGAAAAAGTATCCCGTCGCTATACTATGTACCAGTTCGTCGATGATGTCCTATACAGAAAGAGGCCGAACGGCGTGAAATTGAAGTGTATCCCTTGAGAGGAAGGACTGGGGCTGTTGGCGGAGATGCATGGAGGCATATGTGGATCCCACATCGGGTCAAGGGCCCTTGCCGGCAAAGCGTTTCTGCAAGGCTTCCTCTTGCCCACCGCCCTCCAGGATGCGACGACACTAGTCACCAGGTGTGAAGCGTGTCAGTTCCATTCAAAGAAGCTTCATCAGCCAGCTCAAGCCCTTCAAACCATTCCTCTCTCCTGGCCTTTCTCGGTCTGGGGGCTCGACATACTGGGCCCTTTCCCCGCGCTGTCGGGGGCTTTCAGTACTTGTACGTTGCAATCGACAAGTTCACAAAGTGGCCAGAAGTGGAAGCAGTGAGGAAGGTCACAACACAGTCAGCCGTCAAGTTCTTCAAAGGACTGGTGTGCCATTTTGGTGTACCCAATAGGGTTATCACCGACAACGACACGCAGTTCACAAGCCACACCTTCATGCAATATATTAAAGACCTTGGCAGCAAGGTCTGTTTCGCTTCCGTTGCTCACCCACGAACCTGATAGAGAAAAAGATCCTAATTCCTTAACCCCCGGTGGAAGAATAGACTGACTCAGATCAGAATGTCATAAGATAAAGAAGTAAAAAGAGCCTTACGTTCCAACATCGGGACTTTCTCAGCACGCGGATTTCCCTGCTGTCAGGACCCCGACTCGATGTCACATCGATCTAGCTTGTAACACCTCATATCACTTTGCGGCCTCACGCACGGTATCCCCACGGGTGTCGCCTTACCTTTGCCCGGGACCGTTTGCGCCTTTTGGCTCACGTATATGATAGTGTCGCTAGCATCCATATGATAAAGAGCCCGGGCTGACATGACTAGTCGTAAACCCAAAGTGGCACAGGCTTACAGGGACAGGCATCCATGACCCAGCAACGAACGTGTCGGTCATCAGCAAGTGGGTCCGGGCTGTAGCACTGGGCTAGCAGGACTCCGGTAAACCGGGCTGTAGCGGGCTAACAGGACTCCGGTACTCAATGCGTGACATTTCCCCGAAGGGACAGACACAGGAACGAAGAAGGACACATGCCGGCCAGCCTAAGTGTTCCAGAGCAGTAGCAAGCTACCATGGCTCAGTGGTAACACTAGGAGACATTTCCCGGTAAGAGAGGCTACTAAGGATAAACAACTAGATAGTCAGATCCCACACATACCAAGCATTTCAATCATACACACAATATGCTCGATATGTGCAAATACAACAAGGCATCACAACATGACTCTACGACACAAGTACTTTATTTAAGGCTCAGAGAGCCATACATAACATACACAAAGGTACGGGTCACACGACCCAGCATTCAAGTCATACAGTCATACAAACCAGCAGCGGAAGTAACTTGTCTGAGTACAGACAACTAGTAAAATAAAAGAGGCTTGGAAAGCCTAGCTATACTACGTGGTCCTTCACAAGCTCAGGATCACCACCTGGGCCTTAGCCTACTCATTGATGTCAACGTCTACGTAGAACCCATCAGAAGGGGTTGCAGCGTCTTCTGTAAAAATGTAAATTATAGCAACATGAGTACAAAAGTACTCAGCAAGACTTACATCAGATCCTACATACATGCATATTATCAAGAAGGGTTGGTGGAGTTGTTGCAGCAAGCCAGCTTTGACTCTTGGCTAGGCTAACCTACGAGACTCCAACTTGAAATGGTTTTGCGTACACGAGTCCACTACTCACCACTTCAATACACTACCGAGGATCCACCTTCGTCTTCCTACGGAAGAGCCATCCTCGGCACTCACACTTATCTTGAGGCTTTTAGTAGTTTCCATTTACTTGTCTATGAACTGTATAGGTAACCAAGTAGTCCTTTACCGCGGACGCGGCTATTCGAATAGATCATGATAACCCTGCAGGGGTGTACTTCTTCATACACGCTCTCACCACTTACCGTCGTTTACACGACATGTACTCGGCAACCTTCAAGCGGAAGCCCAACGTGGGTGTCGGCCACGACCTACCTAATCACCTAAGCCTCCAGTCCAGGTTTATCGCCTATCCAGGTTCCATCCGCAGGGAGTCCGGCCGAGGTTTCCCATACGGCCCCGAACGATGTGAACAGGGTTCCCGAGATACCTAACGGGTATTCGGTACACCCGGCCACGTACCTACCGCATCACAGCCCACCCCTACGGTCAGCGCTGTCCACGGCCTCCAGTAGGCTACAAACACCAGAAACTACTTGCAACTCCTGGACGGAGAACTAGGGTGAATAAGAAGCCGAGAGGGTCCATTGGTTTCGGGCCCAATGCATGGTAGTAGCTGATTCTTAAATCACACATACAGATCTCAGTGCTTAAGGTCGGCTTCAATGAAACAACCCACCATGTACTCCTACATGGCCTCTCATCGATACCTTTACCAAATCGTGTTCACCACACCACTCTCATTACCGACATAATCATTTCACTCTAGCCCATCACCCAGATGAACCAGACCTGACACGACTCTAAGCATAGCAGGCACAGCAAGGTAGGAACAACACATTCATATGGCTCAATCAACTCCTACACATGCTAGTGGGTTTCATCTAGTTACTGTGGCAATGACAGGTCATGCAGAGGAGGTGGGTTCAACTACCGTAGCACACAGCAGTTTGAAACGCGTTGTCTTAATGCAGTAAAAGAGAGCAGGAGCGAGAACATGGGATTGTATCGATATGATCAAATGGTTGGTTGCTTGCCTGATGGTTCGATGCACTGATACGGTTCTTCGTTAGGGTAATCACGGTACTCCTCGGAGGCAGAACCTGCCGCAAAGAACACCGATACACAACCATCACCAAACAATGTGCAACAATATGATGCATGCATGAAACATAGCAATATGAGTGTGTTGGGCTAATGCAACTAAGACCAGAAGGGTTTGAACCAATTTGAATCAAAGATTCAAATTTCAAACTCAAACATGGCCCTTTAAAGTGTTTTTCCTTGTTCTGTATTAAACATCAGGTTAACTTGTTTAATCATGCATGAAAATAGTACAGATGGATAGATTGGATTTTTCTGATCATTTTTCATATATAATTTGTCTGATTTGGAGTTACAGAATAAAAGTTATGAATTTTTAAAGTTTAAACTATATTCTGGAATTTTCCTATATTAGATTAATTCCAGAAAATCAATTATTGCGTCAGCCTGGCGTCAGTGTGACGTCAGCAGGTCAACGGGACACGTCCGGGTCAAACCTGACAGTGGGTCCCGCGTGTCAGTGTGATTAGATTAATTAAAGTTTAATTAAAACTAAACCTGTTTAATTAACAGGGCTGGGCCCCACCTGTCATTGACTCAGGGGAGTCAACCAGGGCCCACCCGTGGTCAAACCCGGGTCGGCTGCACCGGCGTTTAGCCGCCGGCGAGCCCGACGCGGCGGCGGAAGTGGTTTTGGCTGTTTCGGTCGCCAAATGGGTCGCGGAGACCACCGGAGTGGAGCTGAGGACGAGCCGCAGCTCTTGGTGGAGTCCGTTGGGGTCGGGGTGGCCGGAGTTGGCGCCGACGACGACTTTGGCGGCCACCGGGGTTCGGCCGAAGACGAACTTGACGCAAGAGGGGTCGGTGAGGCGCGGGGAGTAGCTAGCTAGGTGCTACGTGACACGGTGAGTAAGATGGACACCGTGGAGTGGCCGGAGGGTGACCGGAGCACGTCGGCGACGAGCTCCACGGCGGTAGGTGCGGTTGAGCTCCGGGAGGTCGCTACACGGCTCGGGAGCAAGAAAAGAAGGGGGGGGGGAAGATGGCTAAGCTCACAGTGAGTGCGACGAAGCCCTTGGTGTGGCCGGAGATGGACCGGGGCGACGACGGTGTTGAAGGGGATCTCCGGCGACGGCGGTTCGGGCGAGGTCGTTGCGGTGGACTCGGGCGTTGCGAGCGCTCGGGGCTCGGCTTGCTCGATGGAGTGGACAGCGGCGGAGCTCCTGGACACGATGAGAGGACGCACGGGCGGCGGGGAGCACGGCTACGACGAAGGCACGGCGATGGTGGCGTCGGTCATGGCGGGGGAGCGCGAGGGGGAGGAGCTGGAGAGGAGAGGGGGTGTCTGGGGGGGTTCGGGGGAGAGAGGGAGGCCGGTCCACGACGTCACCGGGCGAGGGGAGCGGCGAGGCGGCGAGCAGGTGCGTGGCGCGCGCTGTGGTCGCCGTCGGGCACCTGCCTGCCTGCCTGGCCGGCAAGCAGCTCGCTGGAGCGGCGCTGGGCTGGGCCGGCAGGTGGGCCGGGAGCAGGCGTCAGGTAAGTTTTTCCATTTCTTTCTGTTTTCTGTTTTTTAATACTTCTGCAACTTTGTTGAATTAAATAAAATACTTAGGCAACTCCTAAAATCACCAAACTACTCCTGGTCCATAGTTGGATTATTTCCAACATGAAACATTTTAGTTTGGAGATATTTGAGCATTTAAATATTTTATATAATTTTAAATGCCCAAATTCAAATATCTATGATTTAATTCAAAAACCCTAAGATGGCCTAGGAAAATGTGCATCACTTTTGGCAGAGGTTCTGAACCAAGACAAAAATGATGGGCATTTTAGAAGGGCATTTCAGGTTCATTGAAAAAGTTTTTAGTAAACCCTAATTGGTTTCAGAGGGGACTGGGGGTTCTGTCATCCCCATTTCAGGTTTCTGATGAAAGAGTAAACATGATGCAGCACTCTAATGCATGGCTAACTAGGATGTGACAACTCACCCCCACTCAAAAGAATCTCGTCCCGAGATTTGGGTTCCTCCGGAAAGAGGGCGGGGTACTCGAGTCGAAGACGATCCTCCCTTTCCCAAGTTGCTTCATCCTCAGAATGGTGCGACCATTGTACTTTGAGAAACTTGATATTATGACGTCGAGTGGTACGCTCGGCCTGATCGAGGATACGAATGGGGTACTCTCGATATGTAAGATTATCTTGGAGATCAAGCGTTTCGTAGTCCACTCCACGGATAGGATCCGAGAAGCAACACCTGAGTTGAGAAACGTGGAAGACATCGTGGACTCTGGAGAGGTGCGGAGGTAGTTCCAACTGGTAGGCAACTTCTCCTCGTTTAGCGAGAATGCGAAAAGGTCCAATGTAACGAGGAGCCAATTTGCCTTTGATACCGAAACGATGGGTTCCCTTCAGAGGGGTAACCCGAAGGTAAGCCTTCTCGTCAACCTCGAAAGTCATAGCCTTATGTTTTCGGTCATATTGACTCTTTTGGCGAGATTGGGCTGTTTTCAACTTTTCACGAACGATGCGAACTTGCTCTTCTGCTTCCTGAATCATATCCGGGCCAAAGAATTGTCTTTCCCCGGTCTCTGACCAGTTAAGGGGTGTTCGACACCGTCGTCCATAGAGAACTTCAAAAGGGGCTTTACCCAAGCTAGATTGATAGCTGTTGTTGTAAGCGAATTCGGCAAATGGAAGGCACTTCTCCCAATCCATTCCGAATGAGATAACAGAGGCTCGAAGCATGTCTTCTAGGATCTGGTTGACGCGTTCCACTTGACCACTCGATTGAGGGTGAAAAGCGGTGCTAAAGGAAAGGCGGGTTCCCATAGCGTTTTGGAAACTTTCCCAAAATCGAGAGGTGAAAAGACTTCCTCTATCCGAGTTGATTTCCAAAGGAACACCATGGAGAGACACTATTCGGGAGATGTATAAGTCTGCCAGCTGACTAGCGGTTATACTCTCGCGAACAGGTAAGAAATGGGCCACTTTGGAAAGACGATCAACAACGACGAAGATAGCATTATTCCCTCTTTTGGTCCTGGGAAAACCGGTAATGAAGTCCATACCAATTTTATCCCATTTCCATTCAGGAATAGCTAAAGGTTGAAGGGTGCCAGCAGGCCGTTGATGCTCTGCTTTTACACGACGACAGACGTCGCAATTAGCAATATACTGAGCAATTTCTCTCTTCATCCTAGTCCACCAGAACCTCTGGCGTAGGTCCTGATACATCTTAGTACTACCGGGATGAATGGTGAGAGGAGATTCATGAGCCTCCTTAAGGATCAATCGCCTCAGGTTTCGCACTTTGGGAACCACTAGTCGATTCCCGAAGTATACGACCCCTTGATCATTAATGGAGAAACAATTCGCAACTCCTTTCTTGATGTTTCTCTTGATGCGGGAAATTCCCGGATCTACCTTCTGTGCCTTGATGATCTGGTCCGTAAGGGTAGGTTTCGCCACCAAGGTGGAAAGAAAACCTTGAGGAACAATGTGAAGGTTAAGCTTCCGAAATTCCTCATGGAGAAGCGGTTGACTTTGTTGTAACATTAGGTTGTTACAATAAGATTTACGACTTAGCGCATCAGCCATGACGTTGGCTTTCCCTGGGGTGTAAGTTATTCCTAAGTCGAAATCTGTGATCAACTCAACCCAACGTCTTTGCCTGAGATTCAAATCCGGTTGGGTGAAAATGTACTTCAGACTTTGGTGATCAGTGAATATTTCGCAGCGATTACCAAGAAGGTAATGTCGCCAGGTTTTAAGTGCATAGACTACGGCTGCAAGCTCTAGATCATGAGTAGGATAATTCTCCTCATGTGGGTGCAGTTGCCGTGAAGCGTAAGCAATTACATGTCGATCTTGCATGAGAATGCAACCTAATCCTTGTCGCGAGGCGTCGCAGTAGATAACAAAGTCCTTAGAGAAGTCTGGCGGTACCAGCACGGGAGCAGAAGTCAGGCGTCTTTTCAGTTCCTGAAAGCTGTGCTCACATTGTGGAGTCCATTCGAACTTCTTATCTTTCTTGAGGAGTTCGGTTAGAGGTTTAGCAACTTTGGAGAAGTTCTCAACAAAGCGACGACAATAGCTCGCTAAGCCCAGAAAACTCCGAACTTGCTTGACCGATTCAGGTGGAGTCCAATTAAGGACGGCTTGAACTCGCTCAGGGTTAACAGCAATACCTTTACCAGATATTACATGACCCAGATAGGTCACTTCTGACAACCAAAATTCACATTTGGAAAACTTGGCATAAAGGCGATGCTCTCGAAGTTTCTTCAACACTAGCCTTAGATGTTCGGCATGTTCTTCCTCGTTCTTGGAGTAGATGAGTATATCATCGAGATAAACCACGACGAATTTATCCAAATACTCCATGAAGATTGAGTTCATTAACCGAGAAAAGGTGGCTGGAGCGTTGGTTAAACCGAAGGACATGACGGTGTACTCATATTGGCCATAACGAGTAACAAAGGCCGTTTTAGGAATGTCCCCGTTTCTGATTTTGATTTGATGGTAGCCCAACCTCAAATCCATCTTGGAGAAGACTGAGGATCCAGCGAGCTGATCATACAGGTCGTTGATCCTAGGGAGCGGATATTTGTTCTTGATTGTGACCAAATTGACAGGTCGGTAATCTACAACCATCCGGTCCGTACCATCCTTCTTCTTGACGAATAGGACGGGGCAAGCCCACGGAGATGAACTAGGTCGGATGAAACCCTTTTTCAAGGACTCATCGAGTTGTTTCTTAAGCTCGGCTAGTTCTAGGGGTGCCATCTTATAAGGTCTTCTAGCAATCGGAACGGTTCCTGGATGAGGTCTATTACGAACTCAACATCCCTGTCAGGTGGAACACCTGGCAATTCCTCTGGGAAGACATCCGGAAAGTCACGGACTACCGGAACGTCCTCAAGGTCTGGCAAAGGGCTGGCGTTAAGAGAATATAATTGTCGCTTGGCTAATCGGGTCAAGACATTGACTATCTTGCCCGAAGGATGAGTGAGTTGAACAGTCCTAGAGAAGCAATCAATTTTGGCATGATGAGCTGACATCCAGTCCATACCCAAAATGATATTAATATCTGAGAATTTGAGAGCTATCAAAGATGCAAGGAAAACAAGTCTGTCGACTTGGATTTCATTTCCATAACTTACCCTGGAGGTCTGCCATCTAGAACCAGGAGTAGAAATTTCCATAGTGGATGGCATGTCACAAAATGCGGTGTTATGCAAACGAGCATAGTTCTCGGATATAAATGAATGAGAGGCTCCTGTATCGAAAAGAACAGATGCCGGGTGGCAATTAACAAGGAGCGTACCGAGAACGACGTTGGGATCCTCTTGAGCTTCTTCGGCAGAGATACAGTTGACATGGCCACGTGTAGCGGTGGCCGGCTTGGCGTGGAACACTTTCCCTGTCGGCTTGCCACGGCCAACAGCTTTAGCAGATTGGTTGGGGTTGGTCTGGGGACACTCACGCATATAGTGGCCAGATTCCCCACACTTGAAACAAGTCACGGAACTGGTACGTGGAGGAGCATTGTTGGTTGGACCCCCATAGGGCTTGGCTGGTGCAGACTGTTGAACAGGGCGAGGCGCCTGGAAAGATGGCCTCGGTGTGAACCTGGGTGGCAGGGCGGTGTTGGGCACCCACACGCGGCGCTTCTGAGGACCAGCACCGGATGAGGAACCCATGTCACGGCCATGCTTGCGTGTTGCGTCATAATCAGTCTGACCAGTTTCAGCACTGATGGCCTTGTTAACAAGCTTCTGAAAAGATGTGCACTCATGCAGACGGAGGTCGCGGCGAAGCTCAGGACTAAGTCCCTTACGGAACCTTGCTTGCTTCTTGGCATCAGTAGAAACTTCCTCAGTTGCATATCGTGCGAGGTTACCGAACTCCCTGCTGTAAGCATCCACAGAGAGTCGGCCCTGAGTGAAACTGCAAAATTCCTCACGTTTACGGTCCATGAGACCCTCCGGAATGTGATGTTCACGGAAAGCCTCGCTGAATTCAGCCCAAGTAGTGACATGGCCCGCTGGGCGCATAGCTCCATAATTCTCCCACCATAGACTGGCGGGGCCTTCAAGATGATATGCAGCAAAGGTGACCTTGTCAGCCTCAGCTACTAGCGCGGAACGCAGCTTGTGAGAGATACTGCGAAGCCAGTCATCAGCGTCGAGAGGCTCGACGGAGTGGTGGAACGTGGGTGGATGTAACTTGATAAAATCACTGAGTGACACCACGTTAGTCCTCTGATGGTGTGCTGTGTTCTGTTCAATACGCTCCAACAAACGGTTGGTCTCCCGTTTGTTTCTTTCGGCTTCCATCATAACCTCGGCTAGGGAAGGAGGATGAGGCAGATTTGCATTCCTGACTTCACTGCCTTCGGCCTGCTCTTGAGGAGCAGGGTTAGTGCGCGTGTTGACCATCCTAGGTAAACAAGACAATGATTTAGTCAGAATGATAAAATTCCGACATAGGATACAGAATGTAAGGAATAACTCGGAATGCAAGATGATCATCCGTATGACATGGTAGATACAGAAACTGCTTCTTTATTCCATCGTCATACACACCATACAGGGTTTAGTACAAGACCAAACAAGGTACTATTACGGTGAAAAGAGGATTACATCTCATCGGAGGCATTCCCAGCTCCTATACATTATTTTTCTACACCTCCGGAAGGCGATACAAACCAGGTCATATCCCACGAGTCACGCAGGACGATAGACGACACAGCTAACACGAACTAGTGATACTACCACTAACTCAGACCGATCCGTAGTAGTCCTCGTAGAAGTCACCTCCATAGCCTGGAAGCTCAACATGATCATCCGGAAACAGACGATCTCGCGGGGCTTGTGGACCATAGGGGCTATGATGAGGTCTTGGACCAACAGACGGTGGCCTGCGGGGACCGCGAGGTGGGGTGATGCCTCCTACATCACGCCAACCCATCACGTCTGGCAGAGCAGATCTCACAGGATAGAGATCGCGCATATCCGAATATCCAGCTTGCACCGCCGGTGCAAACCGAGTCAATGTGGCCCAATGGTCAGCACGGGTATTGAAGAGCTCTAACCTCAAGGCCCGATTTTCACGGTCCTTATCCTCGAGCATCTCAGCAGTAGTGCGAGTCCGTGAATCCTCCTGGGTGGGGTCAGCATAGATAGCCTGGAGATACCCTTGTGCTCCCGGGAGTGATCCTGGCATATACCGGAAGTCAGAATCCCGAAATAGGCCAGACCTGACTCGCATGATGGTCATCATAGAGTAGGCGGCGTCCTGCACAGCCATCTCAATAGTAACCCCGAGTCCATAGGAGCAGTGAAGGGGCTCGGTGGATCCAGGATAAGATGGAAATATCCTGACAGTGCAGAGATACTGGCTTTGATTAAAGTCTCGGAATTGCTCTTCGACCGTGTACTCAGGATACCAACGGTATCCAGCCTCAGTCATTACCCTGACCAACATGGCAGTATGGCCGGGTACATCTAGGCATCGAGTCAGGCGAACCACTTGATTGAGCTCGCGAGTGGCCATCTGAAAACACAATCATAATGCAAAGGCATTAGAATTTCTAGCAAAATTTCGGCAGCATAACAGCTGTAAATGCTCAAGAAGGATTTTGAGACATTTGACAAAGGATTTCGTACACACTCAACATCATCATATCAAAGTTCTGAGTCCATCCTAACAACATAACGTGGTAGTAGAACTGAACTAGGCTTGTATCCATCAAACCTATAAGGTACTACTGATTAGTAACACGTGAACCTGATAGAGAAAAAGATCCTAATTCCTTAACCCCCGGTGGAAGAATAGACTGACTCAGATCAGAATGTCATAAGATAAAGAAGTAAAAAGAGCCTTACGTTCCAACCCACAAACAATTCCCCTACATATAACTAAAGAATTTCTAGACTCAACATCGACCAGTTTGGCTTGGAGAACCTACAGGCAGTCCGGCTCTGATGCCAACGCTGTCAGGACCCCGACTCGATGTCACATCGATCTAGCTTGTAACACCTCATATCACTTTGCGGCCTCACGCACGGTATCCCCACGGGTGTCGCCTTACCTTTGCCCGGGACCGTTTGCGCCTTTTGGCTCACGTATATGATAGTGTCGCTAGCATCCATATGATAAAGAGCCCGGGCTGACATGACTAGTCGTAAACCCAAAGTGGCACAGGCTTACAGGGACAGGCATCCATGACCCAGCAACGAACGTGTCGGTCATCAGCAAGTGGGTCCGGGCTGTAGCACTGGGCTAGCAGGACTCCGGTAAACCGGGCTGTAGCGGGCTAACAGGACTCCGGTACTCAATGCGTGACATTTCCCCGAAGGGACAGACACAGGAACGAAGAAGGACACATGCCGGCCAGCCTAAGTGTTCCAGAGCAGTAGCAAGCTACCATGGCTCAGTGGTAACACTAGGAGACATTTCCCGGTAAGAGAGGCTACTAAGGATAAACAACTAGATAGTCAGATCCCACACATACCAAGCATTTCAATCATACACACAATATGCTCGATATGTGCAAATACAACAAGGCATCACAACATGACTCTACGACACAAGTACTTTATTTAAGGCTCAGAGAGCCATACATAACATACACAAAGGTACGGGTCACACGACCCAGCATTCAAGTCATACAGTCATACAAACCAGCAGCGGAAGTAACTTGTCTGAGTACAGACAACTAGTAAAATAAAAGAGGCTTGGAAAGCCTAGCTATACTACGTGGTCCTTCACAAGCTCAGGATCACCACCTGGGCCTTAGCCTACTCATTGATGTCAACGTCTACGTAGAACCCATCAGAAGGGGTTGCAGCGTCTTCTGTAAAAATGTAAATTATAGCAACATGAGTACAAAGTACTCAGCAAGACTTACATCAGATCCTACATACATGCATATTATCAAGAAGGGTTGGTGGAGTTGTTGCAGCAAGCCAGCTTTGACTCTTGGCTAGGCTAACCTACGAGACTCCAACTTGAAATGGTTTTGCGTACACGAGTCCACTACTCACCACTTCAATACACTACCGAGGATCCACCTCCGTCTTCCTACGGAAGAGCCATCCTCGGCACTCACACTTATCTTGAGGCTTTTAGTAGTTTCCATTTACTTGTCTATGAACTGTATAGGTAACCAAGTAGTCCTTTACCGCGGACGCGGCTATTCGAATAGATCATGATAACCCTGCAGGGGTGTACTTCTTCATACACGCTCTCACCACTTACCGTCGTTTACACGACATGTACTCGGCAACCTTCAAGCGGAAGCCCAACGTGGGTGTCGGCCACGACCTACCTAATCACCTAAGCCTCCAGTCCAGGTTTATCGCCTATCCAGGTTCCATCCGCAGGGAGTCCGGCCGAGGTTTCCCATACGGCCCCGAACGATGTGAACAGGGTTCCCGAGATACCTAACGGGTATTCGGTACACCCGGCCACGTACCTACCGCATCACAGCCCACCCCTACGGTCAGCGCTGTCCACGGCCTCCAGTAGGCTACAAACACCAGAAACTACTTGCAACTCCTGGACGGAGAACTAGGGTGAATAAGAAGCCGAGAGGGTCCATTGGTTTCGGGCCCAATGCATGGTAGTAGCTGATTCTTAAATCACACATACAGATCTCAGTGCTTAAGGTCGGCTTCAATGAAACAACCCACCATGTACTCCTACATGGCCTCTCATCGATACCTTTACCAAATCGTGTTCACCACACCACTCTCATTACCGACATAATCATTTCACTCTAGCCCATCACCCAGATGAACCAGACCTGACACGACTCTAAGCATAGCAGGCACAGCAAGGTAGGAACAACACATTCATATGGCTCAATCAACTCCTACACATGCTAGTGGGTTTCATCTAGTTACTGTGGCAATGACAGGTCATGCAGAGGAGGTGGGTTCAACTACCGTAGCACACAGCAGTTTGAAACGCGTTGTCTTAATGCAGTAAAAGAGAGCAGGAGCGAGAACATGGGATTGTATCGATATGATCAAATGGTTGGTTGCTTGCCTGATGGTTCGATGCACTGATACGGTTCTTCGTTAGGGTAATCACGGTACTCCTCGGAGGCAGAACCTGCCGCAAAGAACACCGATACACAACCATCACCAAACAATGTGCAACAATATGATGCATGCATGAAACATAGCAATATGAGTGTGTTGGGCTAATGCAACTAAGACCAGAAGGGTTTGAACCAATTTGAATCAAAGATTCAAATTTCAAACTCAAACATGGCCCTTTAAAGTGTTTTTCCTTGTTCTGTATTAAACATCAGGTTAACTTGTTTAATCATGCATGAAAATAGTACAGATGGATAGATTGGATTTTTCTGATCATTTTTCATATATAATTTGTCTGATTTGGAGTTACAGAATAAAAGTTATGAATTTTTAAAGTTTAAACTATATTCTGGAATTTTCCTATATTAGATTAATTCCAGAAAATCAATTATTGCGTCAGCCTGGCGTCAGTGTGACGTCAGCAGGTCAACGGGACACGTCCGGGTCAAACCTGACAGTGGGTCCCGCGTGTCAGTGTGATTAGATTAATTAAAGTTTAATTAAAACTAAACCTGTTTAATTAACAGGGCTGGGCCCCACCTGTCATTGACTCAGGGGAGTCAACCAGGGCCCACCCGTGGTCAAACCCGGGTCGGCTGCACCGGCGTTTAGCCGCCGGCGAGCCCGACGCGGCGGCGGAAGTGGTTTTGGCTGTTTCGGTCGCCAAATGGGTCGCGGAGACCACCGGAGTGGAGCTGAGGACGAGCCGCAGCTCTTGGTGGAGTCCGTTGGGGTCGGGGTGGCCGGAGTTGGCGCCGGCGACGACTTTGGCGGCCACCGGGGTTCGGCCGAAGACGAACTTGACGCAAGAGGGGTCGGTGAGGCGCGGGGAGTAGCTAGCTAGGTGCTACGTGACACGGTGAGTAAGATGGACACCGTGGAGTGGCCGGAGGGTGACCGGGAGCACGTCGGCGACGAGCTCCACGGCGGTAGGTGCGGTTGAGCTCCGGGAGGTCGCTACACGGCTCGGGAGCAAGAAAAGAGGGGGGGGGAGATGGCTAAGCTCACAGTGAGTGCGACGAAGCCCTTGGTGTGGCCGGAGATGGACCGGGGCGACGACGGCGTTGAAGGGGATCTCCGGCGACGGCGGTTCGGGCGAGGTCGTTGCGGTGGACTCGGGCGTTGCGAGCGCTCGGGGCTCGGCTTGCTCGATGGAGTGGACAGCGGCGGAGCTCCTGGACACGATGAGAGGACGCACGGGCGGCGGGGAGCACGGCTACGACGAAGGCACGGCGATGGTGGCGTCGGTCATGGCGGGGGAGCGCGAGGGGGAGGAGCTGGAGAGGAGAGGGGGTGTCTGGGGGGTTCGGGGGAGAGAGGGAGGCCGGTCCACGACGTCACCGGGCGAGGGGAGCGGCGAGGCGGCGAGCAGGTGCGTGGCGCGCGCTGTGGTCGCCGTCGGGCACCTGCCTGCCTGCCTGGCCGGCAAGCAGCTCGCTGGAGCGGCGCTGGGCTGGGCCGGCAGGTGGGCCGGGAGCAGGCGTCAGGTAAGTTTTTCCATTTCTTTCTGTTTTCTGTTTTTTTAATACTTCTGCAACTTTGTTGAATTAAATAAAATACTTAGGCATCTCCTAAAATCACCAAACTACTCCTGGTCCATAGTTGGATTATTTCCAACATGAAACATTTTAGTTTGGAGATATTTGAGCATTTAAATATTTTATATAATTTTAAATGCCCAAATTCAAATATCTATGATTTAATTCAAAAACCCTAAGATGGCCTAGGAAAATGTGCATCACTTTTGGCAGAGGTTCTGAACCAAGACAAAAATGATGGGCATTTTTGAAGGGCATTTCAGGTTCATTGAAAAAGTTTTTAGTAAACCCTAATTGGTTTCAGAGGGGACTGGGGGTTCTGTCATCCCCATTTCAGGTTTCTGATGAAAGAGTAAACATGATGCAGCACTCTAATGCATGGCTAACTAGGATGTGACAAGTGGGAAGGCCCTTATCGGGTAATACGAGTCACCAGGCCCGGCGCAGTCCGCCTGGAGACCGAAGATGCCGTTCCGGTGAGTAACTCCTAGAACATTGAGCATCTTCGCAAGTTTTACCCGTGAGGCGCGGCTTGCCGGGCCCCCCGGCAAGCCACCTTTTGTACGAGCCTTGCCGATGACGCATGTAACCCTCTGTACAAAGCCAGGCGCAGACCCCGAGCATAAACAAATGAAGCGCTGGCGCCCTAAGTTATAGCATGCATGCTAGGTCGAGTCTCGTCCTTGGTTAGGGTTGATAGTGCTTAGCGGCGACTAACCCCTAGCTTAGAGGTCGAGTGTGCATCTCTTTGTCTTTCTTTTGTCTTCTTTGGTTTACAGGACACACAGATATCCTTGCCGAACCACTTGGGGAGGGAAAAAAAGAGGAACAGACCAGCATCTAGCCCCTGGCAAGCCAGTATTGCCGGGGGCTGCAAGAGCAAAGATTCACCCACGGCGAACCAGGGTTGCCGGGGACTGCAGCTTCAGATAAGTTCTTCATCCCTTATCATGCATTCCATTATGGACTGAGGTATGTGAAACCTCATTTTCCCCTAAGCTACCGTGCTCCCATAACTCTAGGCCCTAGGGCTCGTTCCTAGGGCCATGTTTGGTCATAGTCGCGGCAGTGAAAGGATGAAACAAGGAGCCTGAACCCGCCTCATCCCTGCCTCCGCCAAAGGCGTGAGGAAGGTCGAGCGAAGTGGGGAGACAGCAAGGCCTGTTGCCGGGCAAGGAAATGTTTATCTTGAAGATATCAAGGATTTACTCCTTGTCGTGGGTTCCAGCCGCAAACAAATGACCCGACAAGCATCCCTTTTTCATTAAAAAAACATTCCACTCAGGTACAATCCATAGGGAATGAAAAACATGAATGATGGGATTACAAGTTTTAAATTCAACAAAGGCCGAAGGCTTACAAACTGAAAAGAGATAAGGTGCCCGTAATCCCTTTCTTGTCCCTCTCCTCAGGAGGCAGGTCAAGGAGGCGAAAAGGACAAAAGGAGCGCCTAGGCGAGCTACGGGTGGCAGAACACACCAAGAGAACATCTAGGTGGCCGTCCAAAGGCTGGATGGTGATGGTGGCGCCGGAAGCAGAGCTCGAAGACGAGGCGGCAGGACGACATCACGCGTCGAAGGCATCGGTGCCCGCGTACTCCAAACTTGACGGCCTTGCCGCCCGCCCTCTTCCTCTTCCGCAGCCTCCCGACGCCAGCCGCCCAAGGAGACGAGCCCGATAAGTTCAGGGAGCCGGCGACACGGATGATGGGGTCGCCGGTGCCACACAGAGCGGCACCCGACACCTAATCGGACCCGTCATCCTCCCACCTACTACCCTCGTCGTCACTGCCGCTGTCCTCCTCGTCACTCCTGCCCGAGGAGGAGTCTTCACTTAAGAAGAGCTCTCCACGCAGCACCTTGCACGGGTCCCAAAGAGCCCGAAGACCTTGATGGAGAGAAGGCCACCCTCCATCAGCTTAAAATGGAGAGTGAGCCTCTCCATCAATCGGTGGATATGAGAAAACATCTTCAATCCCCGACGAAGATACATCACGTGAGGGGCGGGGAAGTCGACGCGGCCCCGCGTGCCACTGATCCCGCAGCCCCTCATGTGCAGCCGCAACGATTCCGGCGGATCCAGCTCCATCTACCGCGCAAATGGGGTCGGGAGACGAAGGCGACGGCGCGGCGGACGGCGCAGCCTGACGAACAACTCACAAGGGTCATCCCCAACATGGCCCTCCATTGGAGGAGCAGCTGCTGGAGGAAGCGAGGCCGGCGTGCCGCCCCATCCTCCTCTTCCCCGAGCGCCCCGGCCTCACCCACGGCCTCACCCCCTCCCCCTTCCCCTCGCGGCTGGCTCTGCCACCGCAGGCGCAGGAGGAGGAGGGACGCATTGTCGAGCGGCGACCCTCTCCGCCACTGTTGAAGGACCGGGATTCCCTCTCACCATGACGGATGGAAGGGAGGAGCAGAAGCTGAAGGAAGAAGAAGATGAAAGAATGCGGGACGCCATCCCCCTCCCACTCTTTATAAAGGATCGGGGTTGGGGCTCG
This sequence comes from Triticum aestivum, assembly GCF_018294505.1. Taxonomy (NCBI): domain Eukaryota; kingdom Viridiplantae; phylum Streptophyta; class Magnoliopsida; order Poales; family Poaceae; genus Triticum; species Triticum aestivum. The sequence continues at coordinate 272,135,394 of NC_057800.1, read as the reverse complement.
GCCGCCCCGCTCGGCTAATCAAGATACGGAAGGCGCAGGCAGCCAGGACCGACCCGCCGCCCCAACCAGCGACGGGCCGGTTTCCCGCCTCCACCGTTTGCCACCCAGGCGCATGGGAGACACGTGGCGAACGTGCAGAACCGAGGGGACGGGTGAGACGACCACTCCTCACCCCATGATCGTGGGGAGTGGACGCCTTGAAGACCGCGCCTCAGCCCCATTCAGTAAATGGGCCGCGCCTCCACGCCTCCCTCCATTTATGGGGAAGGCGCGAACCGCCCCTTTACTACGATGTGGCGCATGCCTACGGGAACCAACCCCACGCATGCCGCCCACGTCACACGCGCCTCCCCACGCCGCGCCACGCGCGGGAATCGTGGGAAGCGCAGCGCGCGAAGAATCTTACCGCGGTAAAAACCGCCCCGCCTGCCCACGCACTGTTTTTGGGCCTAGCCCAACAACGCGTTGCTCTTATGTGTGGACCAGGCCCGGGGGCTCCTGTCGATGTACAACAAGAGGGGTACATTTTTTGTACCCATATAACTATGCACGGGCAGTCTGAGCCGCGGATACCACCACACCAAGGAAGGCAAGGGAGGTGAGCCAGGGTAATAACGAAGCTCAAGAGAACTAGAACGATGGCAAGGCCAAGACCACGAAGAGCAAAGGGGATGAAGCGGACTCCCCCGACAAGATCCTTGCCGGGAGATAGCTCTAGCAGCCCCAGCAAGACCCTTGCCGCAGGACTCGTCCCGTGCCTACGGAACAAACCACCCTTGAGTCCACTGCCCCCAAAGGGCAAGGATTCAGGAGACATCCCTGTGGCGGCATGTAGATTGTCGGTGGGAACGACACCTATGGGATCACAAGAATCCCTACTGTGGTTAGCGGGGTGCGGGGTCGTGAGAAGAGCGGATCTAACAGGTAGCAAACGGTTCGTGTATCCAGGTTCGGGCCGCGAGGATGCGTAAAACCCTACTCCTGCTTTGGTGGATTGTATATCTATGTTCTTGAGCTAGCTATGGGGCGTGAGGAGCTCCAAAAAGCCGAATCCTTCCCCTGGTCGCCTCGGGCCTCCTTTTATAGAAAAAGGGGTTGCCACAGTGGCACACAGGAGGTGGAAAGGGTACAGTGATACGAGGTTATCCCTCGCATTACATGACAAGGCGCATTTAGTGCTTCTTGCTTATGTGTCCTTGCTTTATTGGGGACGGGGGAGAGATCTGTCTCGTCCGTCACCGCTCCTTCTTGTGTCGACACGTGCCCTGGCCAGCGACGCCTGTGATGCCACGTAGGTAGGCACGCAACTGAGGTGGCGCAATGGTGGGTCTTCACGAAGATCTGCATGCCGCCACGCAGGTGCCTGCCCAGCTGGTTGGGTCGGCAGCTACATGCATGCGGTGGTGGAGGTTTAGTCGGCGTGGGCCTGATGGTGGCCCTGCGGGTGTCCTCGGTAAGGGCCTTGCCGGGGCCCCGGCAAGGGTCTTGCCAGGGCGCCTACTGTCATCCCCGACAAGGCGCTTGCCGGGGGCCTTGTGATCTCCCTCGGCTGGGATCCCACCAAGGGTTGTCGTCTCCTTAGTGCGTATATGATCTTGAATGTCTTCACAAAGATCTGCATGCCGCCATGGGGATGTCTCCCGAATCCTTGCCCTTTGGGGGCAGTGGACTCAAGGGTGATTTGCTCCGTAGGCGCGGGACGAGTCGCCGCGGCAAGGGTCTTGCCGGGGCTGCTAGAACTGTCTCCCGGCAAGGATCTTGCCGGGGGAGTCCGCTTCGTCCCCTTTGCTCTTCGTGGTCTTGGCCTTGGCGTTGTTCTAGTTCTCTTGAGCTTTGGTCTTACCTTGGCTCACCTCCCTTGCCTTGCTTGGTGTGGTGGTGCCCGTGGCTCAGACTGCCCGTGCACAGTTATAGGGGTACAAAAAGTGTACCCCTCTTTTTGTACACCGACAGGAGCCCCCGGGCCTGGGGCACACATAAGCGCAACGCGTTGTTGGGCTAGGCCCAAAAACGGTGCGCGGGCAGGCGGGGCGGTTTTTACCGCGGTAAGATTCTTCACATGCTGCGCTTCCCACGACTCCCGCGCGTGGCGCTGCATGGGGAGGCGCGTGTGACGTGGGCAGCATGCGTCACACCACAGTTAATGTGAAAGGAGGCGGCCCGTGTTTTCCCCCATAAAAAGGAATAACCGCGGGCGTGCTGCTCACTTTCTCCTCCTTCCTCGTGCCTTTTCCAATCTCAGAGCCGCCGTTTCCTCTCTTCCTTCCTTCCTAAGCTTCTGCCGTCACCCGCCGTCGTTGCTTCGCCATCCTCCTTCCTCGGCCCTCTAAACTTCTTGGCCGCCATGGCGCCCAAATTCGTCAAGGGCAAGGGGGTGGCTAAGGGCGCTGGGAATGTGGAGCCACCGGAGAGCGCGCTGTCGAGGGACCGGACGAAGTCCGCCTTTTTCTTCCCCTCGACGGTTGATGTTCATGAGCTCCAGGCCTCCTTCAGGCCCCTATGGGGAGCGAAGACGGGGGGAGATAATTCGGGACACCCGCGACGCGCGTCATTCCTGCTGCTTGCGCCGATCCTGCTCCAAATCGGTATCCCTTTTTCGTCGACTATCTTTCTTGCGGGTTATGCCCCCCTTTCTCCGATTTCTTCTGCGACATTATGCACACCTTCAACTTTCGCCTCTTGGATTTTACTCCGAATGCGGTGGCGTGCATGGCTTTCTTCGTGCATCTTTGCGAAGGCTTTGCCGGGGTGCAGCCCAACACGGCGCTCTTCCGCCATTATTTCTTCCCTCGGATCCAGCCGGGAGGTGCCGTCTCTGGTTGCGTCACCTGGATCCCAAGATCCAAGGGGGCGTACCCGGACGGTGCCGTGAAGGAGAGGAGGGAGGAATGGCGTGGCCGGTGGTGCTGGATTGAGGATGAAAACCCGCCGGAATTCTGCAAGGTCCGCCGAGTGCCGCCGGTCCGTGGCAGCGATTGGAGCGATGTCGACGCCGCCGACGGGAGGCTCACTGTTGCCACTACTAGGATTCTCCGGCTCACCCGGGCCGGACTCACCCTTGAGATGATCGGGGCGGACTTCATTCGCCGCCGGATCGCCCCGTTGCACAACAAGGGGAGGCCAGCTTGGCTCTTTACGAATCCGGCTGACATTATGCGACTCCGCCCCGGCCTCGATCACAACTTCACAGTGCTGGCGCATGCCCACTTCTGCCAGCGGCTTTTCCAGCTTGATGTGGGTCGCGATGGCGAGGTCGAACGGACCGGCAAGGCCGCGAGGGCTGCCGCAAAGGTTGGCAAGGCCCTCAAGGGGCCGTTTTTCAAGCTGCCAGCGGGGGTGGTCCCGTTGTGCAACAATTCGCGTCGGTCTGAGATCATCGCTATGATGCCGGACTGTAACGCGCACGGCCCTGTCCCGAGATGGAAGGAGCCGAAGGATGCTGATGTGCAGCAATTCTTTGACACCCTGATTGAGGTGTATGTCAATGCTGACGCCGAGCGGTGGCTTGTCATGGACACCACCCAGGCAGAGCTGGACTACATCGCCACTAGGGCGAGGGAGGCACAGCTTGCCATGGAGGCCGGCAGCGCCGGGGGTGTGGAGGACAAGGCCGCAACGGCTGCGGAGGAAGAGGAGCTCACCCGGTGGGCGGCGGCCTCCGGGGAGGTCAGCAGCGCCGACACTGGAGCTCCGCTCGTCGAAGATGCGGCCGACGAGTCGTCGTCGGAGGAGGACGTGGCGGCGGGCTCGACGCCAACCAGGGGAAGAGGGCGAATCCTGCGGCGGGCTGGCTCCGGCGAGCCGGTCCGGCCCGGCAGGGCTACGCGGCCTCAATTGACCCTGGAGGGGTCTGGGCGTCACACGAGGGCCACGGCAGCCAAGAGGCTGACGAAGGCCGCTGAGAAGAAGAAGACAACAGCCCTTCCTCATCTTGGCGCGCACAAACCCCGCCGTCTTCGCCTCCTCCGGCAGATGTCGACTCGGATGTTGACGCGGAGGTCACTTTTGATCTCGGGCCTCTCAGCCCGAAGAGGAAAAGGAAAGTGGTGGAAGAGGAGGAGGTGGATGACGAGTAAGTACTCCGTTCCTTACTGCCATTTCCATTCCTCTGAATTAAGTCACTCATCTTGATCCGTTTTTGCTTTCGCAGGGATGCAGAGACGTTGGCCCAGAGGGTGAAGAGGGCGAAGGCCTCGGCGAGCAGTCAGCCCCCAGCTGGGGCTTCAAAGACGCCACTGGTGGTGTTGAGCAGCCCGGACAGCAGCCCCCGGCACAGCCCCCAGCGTAAGTTCGTCACCCTCCTCTTATTCGACATGTGGTAGGCGTTCGATGCTATGGTGTTGACCTTGTCGGGTTTGCAGGAGGGGAGCGGCAGCAGGAGGAGCCGCAGAGGGCTACCCCCAACACACCACCCCCATCGACTACGCCGCCGCGAGGGGCGTCCCCAGCAAGGGCATCAAGCACGGAGCCCACACCCATGGAGGAAGAGGGGAACTTGGGCGCTGGTGACTCTGCCACGGCGCCGGATGCTGGCAGGGACGGGACTTCTGCTTCACGGCCTGGCACTGGTGAGTCGCCTGTCCTTCGTCTCTGATTTTCCCTTATTCTTTTTCTTGGCTTCAATGCTCCCATTACTACCCAGGCCCTCCTTCAATAGATATGGAGGACGTGGATACTGTTGTTGGGAATATTGCTGAGCAGGCCGCGGCGGAGGCCGCCAAGGATGCTGCCGAGGACACCGCTGCGGGGGCCGCCGAGGCGACCGGCGAGGCTTCTGCCGAGGGTGCCAGCGGTGGGCCTGCCGGGGAAGCCGGCAAGGCCACTGCCGAGGAAGAGGTGGTTGATGATCAGCCTCCCTCCTCCTCAACCTCGGGCCCCAGCAGATACCTGAAGGTGGGCGATGATCTTTTCGTCCATCTTCCAGGGGCGTCAAGTTCTCGAGCGCCCGCCAAAGGGGAAGTCTTTGACGGCGAGGTGCTTGCCGCCACCGGGCTCGAGGTTGTCGATGACCTGGGCGTTGGCGGTGATGGTTCTCCAGAAGAGCAGCTTTTCCGCGCTATGGGGGCCAACTTCCGAAAACTCCAGGCGCTCTACGTGTCCGTCTGGACAAGGTCAAGTCCAGGACGGCAACGGTGGACCAGGCGGAGGTGGATTTCAAGGCGCGCGTTGCTGAGACGTAGACCTGGTTCCACCAGACTCGCGAGGAGCGGAGGGCCTTTCAGGAGGAATTGGCCAAGAGCAATGTCGATCTCACCATGAAGATGGCTGACATCGAGAGGGCCGAGGAAAAGGCGGCAAACTTGGCTGCCGTGGCCGAGGCCGTCCGGAACCAGCATCAAGCCGCACTGGATTCCCAGGAAGAGGACCTCACCGTGCGTGAGGCGAAGCTTGCCGCAGCGCTCTGTGGCAAGGATGAGGAGCTCGAGGCCCTTGTCGCACGGCGGACTCGCGAGCTAGAGCAGAGGCACAAGGAGGCACTCGATGCCCAGGCTCTGGCCCATGCCGGCAAAGTAAGGGAGTTGGAGGTGGAGGAGGATGAGCTGAAGGAGCAGGCCCTCAAGCTGTCAAACAAGAAGAGCACACTCAACAGCGCCTTGGTGGAGGCGCAAGGATCGGTCATCAGCAGGGCTGGGGAGCTCTCCGAAGCGCAAAACTCCGTCAGAGATCTCAAGCTGAAGCTGGAGGATCTCGAGAAGATGTTGTCGGAGAGCAGGGCTCGGGAGGAGACCTTGACTAGGAGTCTGGAGGAGGAGAAGCAGTTGTGGGCGAACGAGGCCACCTCCCACCAGAAATATGTGGCGGGCGAGAACAGATGGATCAGCCGTCTGGAGGACGTCGCCGGCAGGGTCACCTCGCAGTTGGCCACCATGGGGATGCCAAAAGTGAGGTACGCCCCTGAGCGCAGTGGGACCGTCAACACCAAGCTGACCCTGTTCTTCGAGGGCGTCCTTGGAGCTTTGGCATATCTTCACTCCAACCGAGCGGCCACGTTGGCCGGGGAAGCCCGGCGACTTTGCCGGGGGGTCATGACCAAGGTCCTCACCAAGATGGCATACTGGAATCCCGACCTCGACTTCGATGCCGCGATGGATAGCTTGCCGGATGGTATTGACCTCACGGTGCTCAAGGAGCACATCAAGCCCGTCATCAGCAGCATCGACGAAATCAAGAGGGTGGAAGGCCAGCGCCGGGATTAGGCATCCCGTTCTTCACCGCCGCTGCAGGTTCCCGACCAAGACAAATTTCATCTTTAGTTAGAACCGCAGCTATGATGTGATGTAATATAACTTTGCAGTACTTTTGGAATTATGCATGTTATTTTCCTGTTTGTTGCCTCTTTGTACGTCCACCCTACACCAGCTGGGTAAGCTTGCCGGCACGGAAACCCAAGGCGGCATCTTGGGGACGGGTCCCCATTGGCCTGTCGGGTGAGCGTGCTGCCGGGTGAGCCACCTTACCACCTTTGACGTAGCCGCTCGAACTATCGAGTTTGACTCGAGTCAGAGTCGAGAGCCTTGCCAATTGCGGAAGGCTACCCTACCGTTTTCAACGCATCCATTTGAACAGTTGAGCGGACTCGAAAGAGAACAAAGGCATTGCCGATTGGGGAAGGCCCCATTTGCGTACAGGTTTCTTTTTGTACAAAGAACGACAACTCCGAGGATAATAACTTTATATAATAGAATGGAAATATCCGGGGTCCAATGTAACTTAGCTTCTGTTTGTAGTCGCTCGAGCGCTGATCTTCCGGCCTCCTTCCCTCTCCAAGAGCCACGAAGACGAAGGAGTGCTGGGCTGATTGCTAGAGCCGATTCTCACAACTGCGCCCCCAACCTGGCGCGCCAGAGATGTCGGTGGGAACGACACCTATGGGATCACAAGAATCCCTACTGTGGTTAGCGGGGCACGGGGTCAGGAGAAGAGTGGATCTAATAGGTAGCACACGGTTCGTTTATCCAGGTTCGGGCCGCGAGGATGCGTAAAACCCTACTCCTGCTTTGGTGGATTGTATATTTGTGTTCTTGAGCTAGCTATGGGGCATGAGGAGCTCCAAAAAGCCGAATCATTCTCCTGGTCGCCTCGGGCCTCCTTTTATAGAAAAGGGGGTTGCCACAGTGGCACACAGGAGGTGGAAAGGGTACAGTGATGCGAGGTTATCCCTTGCATTACATGACAAGGCGCATTTAATGCGTCTTGCTTAGGTGTCCTTGCTTTATCAGGGACGGGGGAGAGATCTGTCTCGTCCGTCGCTGCTCCTTCTTGTGTCGACACGCGCCCTGGCCAGCGACGCCTGTGATGACACGTAGGTAGGCAGGCAGCTAAGGTGGCGCAGTGGTGGGTCTTCATGAAGATCTGCATGCCGCCACGCAGGTGCCTGCCCAGCTGGTTGGGTCGGCAGCTGCATGCATGCGGTGGTGGAGGTTTAGTCGGCGTGGGCCTAATGGTGGCCCTGCGAGTGTCCTTTATAAGGGCTTTGCCGGGGCCCCGGCAAGGGTCTTGCCGGGGCGCCTGCTGTCATCCCCGGCAAGGCGCTTGCCGGGGGCCTTGTGGTCTTCCTCGGCTGGGATCCTGCCAAGGGTTGTCGTCTCCTTAGTGCGTAAATGATCTTGAATGTCTTCACAAAGATCTGCATGCCGCCACGGGGATGCCTCCCAAATCCTTGCCCTTTGGGGGCAGTGGACTCAAGGGCGATTTGCTTCGTAGGCGCGGGACGAGTCGCCGCGGCAAGGGTCTTGCCGGGGCTGCTAGAACTGTCTCCCGGCGAGGATCTTGCCGGGGGAGTCCGCTTCGTCCCCTTTGCTCTTCGTGGTCTTGGCCTTGGCGTTGTTCTAGTTCTCTTGAGCTTTGGTCTTACCCTGGCTCACCTCCCTTGCCTTGCTTGGTGTGGTGGTGCCCATGGATCAGACTGCCTGTGCACAGTTATAGGGGTACAAAAAGTGTACCCCTCTTTTTGTACACCGACACGGATCTTTGTGAATACATTCAAGATCAAATACGCACTAAGGAGACGACAACCCTTGGCGGGATCCCAGCCGAGGAAGACCACAAGGCCCCCGACAAGCGCCTTGCCGGGGATGACAGCAGGCGCCTCGGCAAGACCCTTGCCGGGACCCCGGCAAGGCCCTTACCGAGGACACCCGCAGGGCCACCATCAGGCCCACGCCGACTAAACCTCCACCACCGCATGCATGCAGCTGCCAACCCAACCAGCTGGGCAGGCTCCTGCGTGGCAGCATGCAGATCTTCGTGAAGACCCACCACTGCGCCACCTCAGCTGCCTGCCTACCTACGTGGCATCGCAGGCGTTGCTGGCCAGGGCACGTGTCGACACAAGAAGGAGCGGCGACGGACGAGACAGGTTTCTCCCCCGTCCCCGATAAAGCAAGGACACCTAAGCAAGACGCATTAAATGTGCCTTGTCATGTAATGCGAGGGATAACCTCGCATCACTATACCCTTTCCACCTCCTGTGTGCCACTGTGGCAACCCCTTTTTCTATAAAAGGAGGCCCGAGGCGACCAGAGGAAGGATTCGGCTTTTTGGAGCTCCTCACACCCCATAGCTAGCTCAAGAACACAGATATACAATCCACCAAAGCAGGAGTAGGGTTTTATGCATCCTCGCGGCCCGAACCTGGATAAACGAACTCTGCTATCTGCTTGATCCGCTCTTCTCACGACCCCACGCCCCGCCAACTATAGTAGGGATTCTTGTGGTCCCATAGGTGTCTTTCCCACCGATAATTGGTATCAAATAGAGTAAGGGTATCATATGTGGACTGAACTGTAGAATGCCGGAATAAGAGGGGGATAGCTAGTCCTTTCGAAGACTACGCTTCTGGCCACCTCCATCTTGCAGCAGGAGAAGAGAGTAGATGGTAAGTTCACCAAGTAGCATCGTGTAGCATAATCCTAACCGATGATCCTCCCCTCGTCGCCCTGTTAGAGAGCCACCACTGGGTTGTATCTGGCACTTGGAAGGGTGTGTTTTATTAAATATCCGGTTCTAGTTGTCATAAGGTCAAGGTACAACTCCAAGTCGTCCTGTTACCAAAGATCACGGCTATTCGAATAGATTAACTTCCCTGCAGGGGTGCACCACATAACCCAACACGCTCGATCCCATTTGGCCGGACACACTTTCCTAGGTCATACCCGGCCTCGGAAGATCAACACATCGGAGCCCTACCTAGGCACAACAGAGAGGTCAGCACGCCGGTCTAAATCCTATGGCGCAGGGGTCTGTGCCCATTGCCCATTGCACACTTGCACGTTGCGAGGGCGGCCGGAAGCAGAACTAGCCCCCTTAATACAAGAGCAGGCTTACGTTCCAATCCGGCGCGCGTCGCTCAGTCGCTGACGTCACGAAGGCTTCGGCTGATACCACGACATCGAGTGCCCATAACTGTCCCCACGTAGATGGTTAGTGTGTATAGGCCAGTGGCTAGACTCAGATAAAATACCAGGATCTTATTAAACGTGTTAAGTATCCGCGAACGCCGACCAGGGCCAGGCCCACCTCTCTCCTAGGTGGTCTCAACCTGCCATGTCACTGCGCCACAAAGTAACAGTCGGGGGCCGTCGGGAACCCAGGCCCACCTCTACCGGGATGGAGCCACCTGCCCCTTCAGCCCCCAACTCCGAACAGTACCACAGGTAATGTAACAGTGTAAAGTATATAGTATATGCCCGTGATCACCTCCCGAAGTGATCACGGCCCAGTAGTATAGCATGGCAGACGGACAAGATTGTAGGGCCACTGATGGAACACTAGCATCCTATACTAAGCAGTAGGATAGCAGGTAAAGGTAACAACAGTAGTAGCAAGGACAGGCTATGCAGCAGTATAGGATTAACTATAACCAGTAACATGCTAGACTACTCCAATGCAAGCAGTATAGAGAAGAATAGGCGATATCTGGTGATCAATGGGGGGGGGGGCTTGCCTGGTTGCTCAGAAAAGAAGGAGGGGTCGTCAACACCGTACTCGATCAGGGCAGCAGCGACGTCAGTCTCGTAGTCTATCGGAGAGAAGAGGGGGGAGAAAAAATAAATATAATGCAAACAAAGCATCACAGAACATAATGAGGTAATACGCGGTGCTAGGTATGCCCCACCACGGTAGGAGGTGATACCGAAGAAGGGGGAAACATCCGAGAAAGTATCCCCGGTGTTTTGCGTTTTTGGACAGATGAACCGGAGGGGGAAAGTTGCGGGTTTGATAGGTTAGGGATGTGTGGTGGATGAACGGGCGGTGTATCCAGATTCGTCTCGTCGTTCTGAGCAACTTTCATGTATAAAGCTTTTTCATCCGAGCTACGAATTATTTTATATTATTTTATAAAGATTTAATCATTATTGGAATTATCTTATTAATTTAATTAGAAAAGGCTATTATGATGTCAGCGTGATGTCATCATGAAGTCAGCAGGGTCAAAGGTGGACTAGGTCAATTTGACATGTGGGTCCCATTCGTCATAGGCTCAGACTAACTAATCAGTGTTAATTAGCTTGATTACTAGATTAGGTTAACCCATTTAATTAGTTTAGTTAAACAAGATTAATTAACTTAATTACTTTAGTTAGTTAATTAATTAATTAGTTAACATTTTTATTTACTTATTATTTATTTATTTTTAACTTTTTTTAATCGTTCTGGGGTAGGTCCCCTTGTCATTGGCCCATAGGGGTCCAGCGGGCTAACGGGCGCGGTTGCTGGGGCGAAGCCCCGTGAGCGTGCGGGCGCGCGGGCGCCAACTGGGCGAGCCCGGGCGCAGGCCGATGGGGCACCGCGGGGCGAGCGCCGGCAGTGGGCGAGCAAGGGTCGGCGGTAGTGAGCGCGCGAGCGCATGGCGGCCGCGGAGTGCAGGCAGGGGAGCCCGGTGGTGCGGCGACGCGGGGCAGGACGCGCCCAGGGCGGCGACGCGTGCTGGGGGGGCGAGGCGCGGGTCGCAGGCGGGCAAGGGCCGGCCGGCAACGGGGCGGCGTGGTCGGGCGGGATCCATGCGCATTGAACGTCGCCCGGTCGACCACGGCGGGGCAGGGATGCCGTAGCGAAGCGAGGAGCAGGGACGCGGCCACGCGGGTCGCGGCCAGCATGGGGGGTGCGAGGCAGAGTGCGGCGGCAAGGAGTAGCGGAGGCGGGGCGGCAAGGAGTAGCGGAGGCGGGGCGGCGCGGCTGGAGCAGAGCGGGAGCTGCGGCGGGGCAAACGACGGGCATAGCCAGACGCGGTCACCGCGCATGTGAGCGGCCAGGGCGAGCGGCGGTGATGCGAATGGTGTGAGCATGCAAGTCAAGGAGAGAGGGGAGGGCGTGGCCCTCACCGCGCGGGCGTAGGGACGGGGCAGCGGGCTCGGAGAGGAGGACGAGGAAGGGGCGGCGTCCGGGTCGCCGGCGACAAGTGCGGCGGGGCGACGGGGTCAAGGGCGCGGCGTAGGGCGGCGGGGCGCAGGAACGCTCCCTCGATCCATATCAGGTCGAAAGGGGGGGAGAGCGATGTGGGGAGTGGGGGTGTGTGCGGTCGGGAGTTAGGTTTTCAGGGGAGTGGGCGTTAGGTAGGAGGGGAGGTGGGCCGGCCTGGTGGGAGGCCAGCTGGGCCGGTTGGCCCACAGGGGGGAACCCTCTTTTCCCTCTATTTTGTTTTCTGTCTTCATCTTTTCTTTTATTTATTTTCTTGTACTGTTTTATTTCTAGTTTCTTTGATTTTTAGTTTTATAAAAATTACAACTAGTACATAAATTTGTATTTATAAACAATCTACTGTTAGATTAAATCTTAACCCATAATAAAATAGTTTTAATATTTTTATAAAATTCAATAGGTATTTGTTTAATTGTTTTCACTACTGTTTTAATTATTTTAGAGCCCTTAAACATTTTATCAAGGTTTGGTTTCTCCACCACAATTCTCTATGCAATATTTGGTTCACCCCAAACATTTTTGTTTCAATGTTTGAAAACTTTTATTGTATACCATATTTCGAATTTGAATTTTGAATCGGTTTTTGAACTAACGAGGGATTAGCAACAGTAACTGAGGTGACGTGGCATCATTAGCGGAGGTTCACTGTAGCTTAATTATCCAGGCGTCACAATTCTCCTCCACTACAAGAAATCTCGTCCCGAGATTTAAGAGGGGAGTAAGGGGGAAAGTTCTTGTTATGATATTCTAACGAATCTTCTCGGTCTTGGTTGCTCTTCTCGAAGAGGTCGATCCATAGCATTGATGTCTTCATTCCTATGCATCAATGCATCATGATGAAGTTGTCGTCCTTCCTTCAGGATCTTCACCAGACTTATGAAAGGATAAGAGGGAGAAAACTCTATATGGATGGATTCTAACAAAATTGAGCATCAGACGGTTAACTGAGGGGAAGAAGCATAAGTATCTCTCGAATTGAAACTTAAGAAGTTATCGAGAGCAAAGTAAGAAGGTACCATGAGTAGTTTCAAACGGATAGGCAATCGTTCGATGTCTGAAACAACATGCGAAAGGGGTCCAGAGCAACGGGATTGAGTATTGCGTCTGTTACCAGAATAGATCACTAGGACGGTGGCCCGTGAATTACATATGAGGCCACGCGCGAGGAATAACTTTGGGAACAGGGGGTGTACAGGAGAGTCAGGTTTCGATCTTGTGGAACTGTGGGTTAAGGGCCCACCATGTGGGTTAAAGTAGGAAGGGCGGCGACATCTTGCACGGTCATGACAAGAAGGCATGTCAGAGGGTAGCATGCTAGTTATATGTCAATAACAACGTCGGTACCAAGGGCGAGGGACAAAGAGAACCATTTTCCTGCTCGTTGAATGAGGCGGACCAAAAGGCAAAGTTCTCATCCATCGGTGGTTATCGGAATGTCATCAACAAAAGTAACAGGGTCCTTTTGACAGAGTGGTACAACGAGGTGTTTACATAAGCAGGGAAATATTACTGCTTATATAATATAGATCAAAAGGAGGTTTAAACAAACCAATGGAAAGGAAATGTGATTATCAGGTTTAAATAGAACAATAGAAAGGAAAATGTGTATACACATAATTCAGTGGTATATCCTTCCCAAGGACAAGCAGAGAGCATGATATCCGTGACAGGATATAATGTATAAAACTCTTTAGGTAGGGGAGAGAAATTTCATGACATTACCCATACAACGGTGTTTGGATAATTGAGCAGGAAACATTTAGCATTGGGCTTCATATGTTCTTGTTGAAAATCAGAATACCATAGACATGCTTCGAGATAGCATTGACATGGTCAACAGGTGAAGATCAGACTTTGGAAACTCAAAGGATCCATCAGGAATAACTTATATAATAAGTCTTTCAATTTCCTTAGGGAAGAATGGATAACCCTGCTGAAAAGGAATCCATAACAACAGGGCCTCGGGCCAGGTGTGCTAGGCATGACATCATCTTACCGGGTCATATAAAAGACCAGTGTTATAACTCTTGGAAATATGTTCCAACCATCATACCTGACCGAGATTCAGGTCCGATTGGTGTTAGGATACTTCAGACACAAGATACCTGAGAAAGAAAAAGGTGCAACACAATTGACGAGATGACATTGTAAGATTTTAGGGAAATGAACTATGGAAGCAAGTCCCGAATCATGAGTTCATCATTAAACCAAGGAGAGGATGAGGGATGGCTGATGGACTCAGTGTCAACCCATCGAGATTTTCAAGAGATGGATCTCCCCAATTATGTGAACAAGGAGATAACATTTGTCAAATCGAAATGATATAAAGATGTATGCTCGAGGAAATCATACACAATTTAAATATTGGTTGAAAGGTGCACCCAGAAATCTGGACTTAGGTAGGAAGATAAATGTTAGAAGGTGATTCAATAAGCAATTGACTTAGAATGAAATTATCGACCAATAACTTACAAGCAATAGGCTTGCTCGAAGTTTTGACTTCACACACCATATATAAATGGCTGGTATCCTGGTTAGAAACAACACGGGGACCAAGATATGAACAAAGATGGCGAGAAGTATTACTATATCAAGAATTATTAAAAGGTGGCGATATTCTCATGACATTCTTGACATAAAAGATGGTAATACTCCAAGGTAAAGAACAAATGCTGGATAGCAAGGATCTCAAGGTATATCACAAAACAAGAACAAGTTTGTGTTGAACGGAAGGCAATAAAGTGGTCGATGATAACACAAATCATCGAGGGCAAGGATGGTACTTCTCATCATGAATTCAATTGATATACTGGAAAGGGTCAAAATGTTGATGATGATCACAACACACTTGTCGAGGGGGTTTCATGAGGATATAATCGATCATCAATGACATCAAGCAAAAGGAAGGGTGAAGAGAAAGTCATCAGAACCATGGGTAAGAAACAAACTCGAAATCAAGTTTTTTATTCAAGGAGAAATGATATGACAAGGAAGATCAACGTAAGATTAGATCACTTTCAAAATTTGTGCTCCATGAAGAAGGAGCAGGTAGCACCGTTAAAAATTAGCCCAATAATGGTATAACCGATCAAGCTAGGAATGACTTGAAGGATTATTAAACTCATAAGCAACGAAAATTAATTAGGATTATCGAACCGGAATGCGGAATCGGTTCACATATCAGTGTTCTCGGTTGACGACAACCCAGAACCCAAAAAAATTGGAATCGTTGAGAAATAATAGTTAATGAAGAATCCATAAGAAGTTATGAAGTTCCATGACATTATCAAGATATCATAGTGTAATACTCGACAGTGGATCAAAGTAAAGGTTGGACAGGTGCAATGATCTGCACAAGACAAGTACTTCAACTTGTCCGAGAAATGGTATTAAGGAGAAAATATGGTCGGAACCATGATTGCAAAGGACCAAACATAGATACAGGACGAACTTATAACAAGGGGATTATTATCATTTACAAGAAGCTTCTATGAAAAGTTCCACAACGGGTCCATTGGCATGAACGCAAAGGCTCAAGGTCGACTCCCTCTTCTTCAATGCATAACCTTTCATTTTACTTCTAGCTTTTGATGAGACTGTAGTGTAGAAATTTTATCTGGCGAAACAACAGAAGAGTATGACTCGCGAAAACTTTCGGGTTCATACCGTTTGGGGAAGGCATAGGTTCAACCCATCGGGGCATCTTAGGAGTATATACCACAAATTTCAAGAATAATAACACAAGCTCGATAGTAGAGCATGCTTGATAAAGCAGAGGATACAATTTACCAAAGGCATTATGTATCCAAGGAAAAGCTCACATGCTTCTTGAATATGAAGGACGCTGTCGGATAATAATCCAAGAAAGGACTTGATGGTCCACAAATGATCTGATGTGAGTATTGGTACTCAACCAGAAAAGGAAAGAATGCAAATGCATCAGGTTATAGAATTATCTTAATAATTTGAAGCATAAATGCAAAGGAATTATGAATCCAAATCGAAGGATCAGAAGTAGACGCTCTGATCAAGGATGGATAGGTTGAATAGTCTTAGGGGCACAATTTGACGACAATATGATTGGCGAGAACCAGCTCAGACCTGGAATGACGTCTGAGCCAAAGGGAAGAATTCTAGTATTCTACTGATGATCGCGAGCATTCGCAACATATTGAATCAAGGAACTCAAAATGATAATAACAAAGGAAGCCAATAAGATTACCAGACTTAAAATTAATCATAATGCAAGTAAGCAAGAATTTTAGGAGCAAAAAGGCTCCTAAGGATTTTCGGAAGATCGAATGGTATTTTGAACACTTTTGTGAAATACTTGAATCAACTGGGGATGAGAGGATACTCGGTAAGTGCGAGAATTATCCGTAGGGGTATTCAGGTGACAAAGAACAACAAGGCAGTAAGCTCAAAGAATTCTCGGAACAACAGAGAGAATTTCAGGGTATCTCGTAATAACAAGATCAACTGGGAAACATTGTATGAATGGCGAGTATACGTGGTTATCCATAGGGGTTTATCGATGGAAGGGAATTGCAAAAGCGACGCCTTAAAGTCTCAAGAGAACATCGGAGAGTATCTTCGGATTCTCCTGGTGCAGCAGACGGTCATCTGAAGTGAGGGGGTCTCCGGGAGAAAGTCTTTCGAGAACCTAAAGTTGGTCTTTTTAGTAAAATCATTTAACCCGAATATGGGAGAGATTAGGGTCCCAGAGTAAAGATCAAGGAGTAAAAGATTCTAATACCACCCAATGGCGACGTGGGGCCATAAGCCACACAACCATGTTAGTAAAAGTTTTGCAATGACTAGACTCAACTTCGGCCGAGGAGTTTGGAAAGGGGATTCCTACAGGCAGTCGGCTCTGATACCAACTTGTGACGCCCCCGATTCAATCGTACACTAATCATACACACAAACGTGTACGATCAAGATCAGGGACTCACGGGAAGATATCACAACATAACTCTACAGATAAAAATAAGTCATACAAGCATCATATTACAACCTAGGGGCCTCGAAGGCTCGAATACAAGAGCTCAATCATAGACGAGTCAGCGGAAGCAACAATATTTGAGTACAGACATAAGTTAAACAAGTTTGACTTAAGAAGGCTATTACAAACTGGGATACAGATCGAAAGAGGCGCAGGCCTCCTGCCTGAGATCCTCCTAAACTACTCCTGGTCATCGTCAGCGGGCTGCACGTAGTAGTAGGCACCTCCCGAGTAGTAGTAGTCATCGTCGATGGTGGCGTCTGGCTCCTGGGCTCCAACGTCTGGTCGCAGCAATCGGGTACATAAAGGGGGAAAAGAGGGAGCAAAGCAACCGCGAGTACTCATCCAAAGTACTCGCAAGCAAGGAGCTACACTACATATGTATGCATTGGTATCAAATGGAGTAAGGGTATCATATGTGGACTGAACTGCAGAATGCCAGAATAAGAGGGGGATAGCTAGTCCTTTCGAAGACTACGTTGCTGGCCACCTCCATCTTGCAACAGGAGAAGAGAGTAGATCGTAAGTTCATGTGACGCTCCGAGACCGATGTGCCAGGTGTCTTCCTGTTATTCGCCGACGTTGCCATGTCATGTGCTTGCGTGTTGCATTCCATCATGTCATCATGTGCATTGCATCATCTGTTTTCAAACTTGCATCCGTCCGGGTTCCCCTAGTTCTGTCCGTTGTCCGTTCTGAGCCCAGACACACTTGCACGCGCCCGCGGCACGTCCGAGATATTATTTTATAAGTGGCTGGAAAATCTTCTCGGAATGGGATGAGAGTTGACATGTGGTCTTGTTATAGTGTAGGTAGACCGCCTGCCAAGTTTCATCGCGTTCGGAGTCTGTTTGACGCCCCAACGGATAACTATAGCGGCAGTATAGCCGGTCTAACGTCGGACATTTTCGGTCTCTGAAAACAGTCGTCGGGCCTCCCTCTCTTCTCTTCTCTCAGCTCGAGACCGTCTACACAGCCCACTACCTACCGCCAGGCCCAACCTAACCTCTCGTCAGCCCACGGCCCTCCTCGCGCGCGCGCCTGAAAGTTGTCCCGGACCCGACCCGGACAGTCGTTACCGTTGTGTCTGGATCATCCCCAAACATCTACAAAATGTCACCGTTTTCTTATTTGGAACCCCTAGCTATTTTATTCGCGATCATCCGATTGCGATCGGAGGGATGATATAACCCCTAACCAAACCCACTTGCTATATATTTTAGCCTAACCTAGACCAAATCCCTAATTCCTAGGGATCCATCCCACCGCCGCCACTCACTTCCTCAGATTCCACGCCGAACCAATCCCTGCATCTCTCTCGATCTAAACCTCCACCAACCAGATCCACCCTGCAGACGAATGCCTCCGCATCACCCATCGCCCGAGCCAGCCGAGGGCCTCGTCCCCGAGCCGTGCTCCATGGAAGAGATGAGCGCCTCCTTTTCTCTCTGCTTCGTTCTTCCCTTGCTCCTCCTGTTTTCCCCTCTCTCATCTCTCTCTTTCTCTCGTACTGCTGCAACAGGGAGCACCCAGGCGCCATGGCCGCCGAAGGAACTCCGCCGCCTCATTGAATCCACGCCTCCACCTCTCCCCTGCATCAAGGTCGCCTAGTCCCTGCCACCCTTGCATCCCCTGCAACGAGATGGAGATCGCCCGATGCCTCCCCGAGCCTGTGACGTACCCAGCTTCCTGTGGCCGAGGAATTCGCGCACGAGCTCGACCCCGAGCACGCCCGAGCTGCTCTTCCTCCCGCTGGCCTCCTCTGCGCGCCAAGCCGTCGCCCCGCGCCAAGTCCCTCGTCACCGCCGGCCTCGCGTTGACCTCCTCGCATGCGGCCGTGCCAGCCACTGTCGGCTTCCACCACCAGATCTGACTGGCACTCCACCGCACTTGCTCGTTCCAGCCGGATCCCGGCAGCTAGGCCTCGTCCCTGGCCACCGGCGACCTCGTCGGAGCCCACCTACGTCGCCGGCCAATTCCCCTGCCTCGCCCCTGCACTGAACCTGCTTCCTGTGGATCAGAGACGCCGTGCCCGATCGCGCTGCCTCCACTTCGCTCTGCCTACGAGGTCCAACGCGGCGGCCGAGCTCCCTCTGCCGCCAAGGCCCAGCGGTGCCTCCTCTTGGCATGTCACCGCTTCGCCGCTTCTGGCCCAGTGGCCCAATGTGAGCATAGCTCCAGTCCCTCCTCTCTGTTTAGCCCAGCAGTGCACTAGATTCGGCCCGAGAGGTGTTTTTTTTGCGGAACGTTTTAGCTAATTTTCCAGAGACAGCAGTTTTGCAGGAAACCCCCTAGACAACATGCATATAATAACTCTCAATTGGTGCATCGGATTAAAATGAATTATATATGAAAAATGCTTAGAATTATGTGTAGGTTGATTATTTGCAACTTTCGTCCATGTTTAAAATGTTTAAAATGTTGTTTGGTTAAATTTGCTCCTATGCCATGCTAAAATGATTTATTTCATAACTAAATAACGTAACTCGGAATTTAATAAACTTCATATGTAAATGGGGTGGAAAATGCCTAGTTTAACATGATGCACTCATCTAGCATGATTAATAAATCTAAAATTGTGTTTAAGGCAGAACAGTACCAAACCTTATAATGTGCATATGGGGTTTTACCGGAATTGTTGTTTGTTATTTCCGTCCTCATTTAAACGTGCCTAAAGGTTTAGTTTACTTTTGCTTCACCCTCTTGCCATGGTTAACAACATTTAATATTGTTGGGTACATAAACAAGATCGAACTAAATAACTTGAACATGGTGTTTCGTTAATATGCAATGGGGATGCATATTGAGCTCCACTTAATTTGTAGGATTGCTTGTGCACTTTGCCATGCCATGCTTCATTAAACCGGACATGCATCATACTCGATTGTGCATCATGACATGATTATGTGATGGTTGTTTACTTTGTTGTTTGTTTCTTTCCGGGTTACTTCTCGCATTAGCTTCGGTTTCGTTCCGGAGTTGTGAGGATCCGTTCATCTACGTCTGTTTGTCTTCTTCATGGACTCGTTCTTCTTCCTTGCGGGATTTCAGGCAAGATGACCATACCCTCGAAATCACTTATATCTTTGCTTGCTAGTTGCTCGCTCTTTTGCTATGCCTATGCTGCGATACCTACCACTTGCTTATCATGCCTCCCATATTGTTGAACCAAGCCTCTAACCCACCTTGTCCTAGCAAACCGTTGTTTGGTTATGTTACTGCTTTGCTCAGCCACTCTTATAGCATTGTTAGTTGCAGGTGAAGATTGGAGCTTGTTCCATGTTTGGAACATGGATATTTTGTTGGGATATCACAATATATCTTATTTAATTAATGCATCTATATATTTGGTAAAGGGTGGAAGGCTCGGCCTTATGCCTAGTGTTTTGTTCCACTCTTGCCGCCCTAGTTTCCGTCATATCAGTGTTATGTTCCCGGATTTTGCGTTCCTTACGCGGTTGGGTTATATTGGGAACCCCTTGACAGTTCGCCTTGAATAAAACTCCTCCAGCAATGCCCAACCTTGGTTTCACCATTTGCCACCTAGCCTCTTTTTCCCTTGGGTTTCCGGAGCCCAAGGGTCATCTTTATTTAACCCCCCCCCCCCTCCGGGCCAGTGCTCCTCTGAGTGTTGGTCCAAACTAGAGCCCTGTGCAGCGCCCCCTCAGGGAAACTCGAGGTTTGGTTTTAGTTGTGTGGAGAGCTCATCTGAGTGTGCCCTGAGAACGAGATATGTGCAGCTCCTATCGGGATTTGTCGGCAGATTCAGGCGGTGTTGCTGGACTTGTTTTACCATTGTCGAAATGTCTTGTAACCTGGATGTCGAGTCTTATTGGAATGTCTTGGGAGAAGGAATATCCTTCATTGACCGTGAGAGCTTGTGATGGGCTAAGTTGGGACACCCCTGCAGGGATTTGAACTTTCAAAAGCCGTGCCCGCGGTTATGGGCAGATGGGAATTTGTTAATGTCCGGTTGTAGATAACATGAAACTTAACTTAATTAAAATACACCAACCGCGTGTGTTACCGTGATGGTCTCTTCTCGGCGGAGTTCGGGAAGTGAACACGGTGTTGGAGTAATGTTTGACGTAGGTTGTTCTAGGATCACTTCTTAATCATAGTTTCTCGATCGTGCTTTGCCTTCTCTTCTCGCTCTCTTTTGCGTATGTTAGCCACCAAATATGGTAGTCGCTTGCTGCAGCTCCACATCATACCTTACCTTACCTATAAGATTAAATAGTCTTGATCGCGAGGGTGTGAGATTGCTGAGTCCATGTGACTCACAGATACTTCCAAAACCAGCTTGCAGGTGCCCTTGAACCGTGCAGATGACGCAACCCAGCTCAAGGAGGAGCTCGATGAAGATTTTGTCCTTTATGTTGTTCCGTTTCCAGTTGATCAGTAGCGGAGCCTAGTTGCGGTCGATCGGGGATCTGTGTAGCATTTGGGGTAGTCTTCTTTTATTTTGGTTTTGTAGTCGGACCTTGATTGTATCTGGATGATCTAATGCTTTATTCATGTATTGTGTGAAGTGGAGATTGTAAGCCAACTATGTATCTCTTTCCCTTATGTATTACATGGGTTGTTGAAGATTACCTCACTTGCGACATTGCTTTCAATGCGGTTATGCCTCTAAGTCATGCTTCGACACGTGGGAGATATAGCCGCATCGAGGATGTTACAAGTTGGTAATCAGAGCCTTCCCCGACCTTAGGAGCCCCATGCTTGATCGAATCGTTGGCGTTGTTGAGTATAGAAAAATGTTTTGAGTCATTTAGGATTATATATATCAGAGAGTTAGGAATTCTTTTACTCCTCAGTCCCTTCGTCGCTCTGGTGAGGTATCCTGACGTAGAGTTTTGACTCTTCTCTTCTCAAATTTCACTAAAAAAAATTAGGATCATGCGGGTATCTTGGAATCGTTCCGATGGTTTTGTGACAAAAACATTGTTCTTGGTGCCTCCTGTCATTTAGGGGTTGTGGAAGTGTCCCGGGGAGTTGAGCTCCGAGGTGTTGTCGTCACAATTTTATCGTTGCAGTTCTGGAATACCTGAGTTTAGTTTCGCCGACATCGAAAATCTCTTTTATGCAGTTGTTGGTGAGATAACCTCGACGCTACCCAGTACTGGGGCGGGAGTTCGGGAGTATTGCCATAACTCGTATAACGGATGCTTTTCGAAGGTTGAGGTAGACGATTTCCGAAGGTTTCTTGGTTATGTGTTGAAGGATGGATACAGCTGGATGTAGGATTTGCTAGTTTTGGGTGAGATATTATGCTTCCCCTGTATCCCCAAGATCTTATTGCATAACAGGAAAATTTCGGGAGTTTATAAGTGGGAATTCAAGTAGCTCTTAGGATATCTTTCTGACAGATGTATGATATGAAATTGGGGTTCGACGTCTAGTAGTTCGCCTATCCACGCTTGGTTTTACAATGGTCTCATTGTGTCTTAAAGAGTCCTTGGCTATGCCGACTCGGGGACGCTTCGTATGTCATGTGCACTGCCTTGTACATGATGGTGCTGTATGATCGAGCCCGTGTAGGCCCCACCACGAAAACTTCGGACGAAATCTCTATCATATGTTTGTTCCGGCTTATTCTGCAAGCCAATCCTTTGTTTGTTTTGAGTTGTGGTATTCGAGTTGCTTCGAAGTCGAATGTTGATTCCATACCTTTTCCAAGCGGTGTTTTCATATTTCTCTGTGAATACAAATCCTTCTTGATCATCGAGATTGTCATCTAAATTTCTTCTCTACCGGCGTGTTTCTCTTCAAGTGGATCCAATCACTTCAACATTTGCAAGATCCAATCTCAGTTCTTTTCAATGGTGTTCATTTCATTCGTCCCAAATTGCCTTTGTTTTCCCTCCCTCCCACCCTTTTCTTCAAGGAACCAGATTTCTTATTCAAGTATCCTTTTATTGTTGTGAAGTCTTTCGATTATTTTCTGCCAATGTCTTATCCGATTATTTCTCAGGAAGATGCTAATGAAGCTTCTAGTTCGTCTCTCGTCACTTATTTTCCATCTACGGTGGATTCAATTCAAACTTTGGTATTGAGCATTGTCTTTTCTTTTTTGTCCAATGCTTTTCTTATGCCAGTGCACCTCATAATCGTTCACCTCTCGCTATTCTTTTGCTCCGGAGTGCTAAATATATCTTAGAAGATTCGTGTTTCCACTCTTAATCCGTTCAAGCTATTTTGAGGATGTTATCTCATTCAAGCCTTTTAATTCAATCGGTGCAACCTCTCTTTTTAATCATTCCAACGGTGTTTTCTTTTGAGTGGGCCCTAACCCAAAGGTCTTTTCCCAGGATCGTACCTGACTCTTCTTATTTTCCCGGAGCTATCCTAAATTCTTTTCGAAGTTTGATGTAAGAATGAATTATCATCAGTCTTATGTTTTTCTCCAAGATCGTCCACATTCTTTTCATCATTGGCTCAACCTCTTCGCTTTTGATTCTTCCGGAGTGTCTCAACAATTCATGGTGGTGTTCCTCGTCGTCATTCTCGGATTTTGAAGACCGAACAAGTGTTTTCCTCTAAATCTTGATCGTTCTCTTGAAGATTCATGGCTCTAGCTTGTTGCCATCCTCTCATAATTCTCTTCGGTTGTGAGATTTCTTTTCACCTATCAGGAGCTATTCAAGAGTCTTCTCAGTTTGATTATCTGGAGTCCATCATTTCAGGTTTATTCATTCTTAGCTTTCAATTATCATTCTCCGATCTTACCGGTGCATCGTTCAAGTGATCTTTAATCGGTCTGTGATCTATTCGCTTCACTTGGATCTAATTTCTCTCAAACATCTTCGTTCATTTGCTAATCCTTCCCGGTGTTTTCTTCATGTTTTATTCGTTCCTTTTCAATTCTTACGGTGGTTCGTTCAAGAGTTCCTCTTCCTTTGTTTATCATGTTAATTCATTCATTGTTTCAATCCTACCGGCGGTTCATTGAAGACCTTCCCAAGTTTATGTTATATCTCTCTTAATCCTTTCTATGAGAATAAGTAGTATGCCAATTCCATTGCTTGTCATCAATTTGAATTAGTGAAGGATAAGCATAATGTAATTCTTATTCTTGTTTCTTCCAAGTGATTCGATTTCTTATTTCGGAGGTGCATCATATCACATTCTTGGTTCGAGATGTTTTATCTTTTCTCCTCCCGGAGTTCCTAGCTCTCGCAATTACATCACCACGGAGATTCTTTTAAATCATTGCAAGGATTCAACCTTATTCTTTTCATCCTCCATTTCGGTTGATCATTTCTTTTACTAGTGGAGTTCTTCATGAAGGTTGTACATGATGGTTCACCAATGATTTAATTCCTTCTCGAAGTGTTCATCAAGATTTTTTCAGAGGAGCTCAAGTTTTCTTCATCTTGCAATCCGGAGTGCAATTCTTTCACGCATATCTTTTGAGGTGGTGTTATGTCATTCTTGATAATTTCCCTTCGTGCTTTGTGTTTCACAAGTTATCAAGGTGAGGTATTTTAAATCCACCAATCTCGTCATTGGAGTTACCTTGGGTTATATTTCACCTAAAGTCTTCTCTAAGGATTGTGGCTATTATGGTGCTTATAAATGACCCAAGTTCTTCTATCCTCGCGGTGAAATAGTTTCTCTCCTCCTTATTCATATCAACTCAAAATCCATTGTTTACGTTAGTGGCGGAATTTAACCTCATAGTTATGAGATGTTTTCCATAAGCACACAACAAGCTTATACTTTTCGTTGTTGGTTTTGACAACAATTCCGTTCGACCCTTCTCCTAAAGATGCCTTTTCAAGCTCTTTTGTGACAGAAGTTGACATTTTCTTCTCCATTCTCCTATTTCAATTATCTATCTTCTATTCTTTTGTTCCGGAGGCATTGCGATGTTGCTCTTTTCAACCCATCATTTTGTTTTGTCAAGATCATGCTTCTTTCTTTTCCTTATCCATTTAACCGGAGTGTTCTGTCCTTTTTGCTCAAGTTCTTTTCACCTTATCAAGCCTTGTATTTCTTTTCATTTGCAGTGCTGCCCGAATTTGTTCTTCCTTATTACTCTTCCCTACCGGTGTGCTTTCAACCTTGTTCTTCCTCGTTCCTCTTTCCTAACGGAGTGCTTTCTACTTCGTTCATCTCTGTTGTATTCTTTTCTCGAAATGGCTTAACCTTTGCAAGGTTCTTTGGTTTCACTCGTTTGTCAAAGGAGCAACTAAGCTTTACCTCTTCTCTTTCTCTTCCGTTTCCCTCCGGTGCCATTCTAGATCTCGAGACGAGATCCTCTTGTAGTGGTGGAGTGTTGTGATGCCCCGAGACCGATGTGCCAGGTGTCTTCCTGTTATTCGCCGACATTGCCATGTCATGTGCTTGCATGTTGCATTTCATCATGTCATCATGTGCATTGCATCTTCTATTTTCAATCTTGCATCCGCCCGGGTTCCCCAGTTCCGTCCATTGTCCGTTCTGAGCCCAGACACACTTGCACGCGCCCGCGGCACGTCTGAGATATTATTTTATAATTGGCCGGAAACTGTTCTCGGAATGGGATGAGAGTTCACGTGTGGTCTTGTTATAGTGTAGGTAGACCGCCTGCCAAGTTTCATTGCGTTCGGAGTCCATTTGACGCCCCAACGGATAACTATAGCGGCAGTATAGCCGGTCTAACGTCGGACGTTTTCGGTCTCCGAAAACAGTCACCGGGCCTCCCTCTCTCATCATCTCTCAGCTTGAGACCGTCTATACAGCCCACTACCTACTGCCAGGCCCAACCTAACCTCTCGTCAGCCCACGGCCCTCCTCGCGCGCTCGCCCGAAAGTTGTCCCGGACCTGACCCGGACAGTCGTTACCGTTGTGTCCGGATCATCCCCAAACATCTACAAAACGTCACCGTTTTCTTATTTGGAACCCCTAGCTATTTTATTCGCGATCATCCGATTGCGATCGGAGGGACGATATAGCCATTAACCAAACCCACTTACTATATATAATAGCCTAAACTAGACCAAATCCCTAATTCCTAGGGATCCATCCCACCGCCGCCACTCACTTCCTCGGATTCCACGCCGAACCAATCCCTGCATCTCTCTCGATCTAAACCTCCACCAACCAGATCCACCCTGCAGACGAATGCCTCCGCATCACCCATCGCCCGAGCTAGCCGAGGGCCTCGTCCCCGAGCCGAGCTCCATGGAAGAGATGAGCGCCTCCTTTCCTCTCCGCTTCATTCTTCCCTTGCTCCTCCTGTTTTCCCCTCTCTCATCTCTCTCTTTCTCTCGTACCGCTGCAATAGGGAGCACCCAGGCGCCATGGCCACCAAAGGAACTCCGCCGCCTCACTGAATCCACGCCTCCACCTCTCCCCTGCATCAAGGTCGCCTAGTCCCTGCCACCCCTACATCCCCTGCAACGAGATGGAGATCGCCTGATGCCTCCCCGAGCCTGTGACATACCCAGCTTCCCGTGGCCGAGGACTTCACGCACGAGCTCAACCCCGAGCGTGCCCGAGCTGCTCTTCCTCCCACTGGCCTCCTCTGCGCGCCAAGCCGTCGCCCCATGCCAAGTCCCTCATCACCGCCGGCCTTGCGTTGACCTCCTCGCATGCGGCCGCGCCAGCCACTATCGGCTTCCACCACCAGATCCGACTGGTACTCCACCGCACTTGCTTGTTCCAGCCGGATCCCGGCAGCTAGGCCTCGTCCCCGGCCACCGGCGACCTCGTCGGAGCCCACCTGCGTCGCCGGCCAATTCCCCTGCCTCGCCCCTGCACTGAACCTGCTTCCTGTCGATCAGAGACGACGTGCCCGATCGCGCCGCCTCCGCTTCGCTCTGCCTATGAGGTCCAACGCGGCGGCCCAGCTCCCTCTGCCGCCAAGGCCCAGCGGTGCCTCCTCTTGGCCCGTCACCGCTTCGCCGCTTCTGGCCCAGTGGCCCAATGTGAGCATAGCTCTAGTCCTTCCTCTCTATTCAGCCCAGCAGTGCACCAGATTCGGCCCGAGAGGTGTTTTTTTTTGCAGAACGTTTTAGCTAATTTTCCAGACACAGCAGTTTTGCAGGAAACCCCCTAGACAACATGCATATAATAACTCTCAATTGGTGCATCGGATTAAAATGAATTATATATGAAAAATGCTTAGAATTATGTGTAGGTTAATTATTTGCAACTTTCATCCATGTTTAAAATGTTTAAAATGTTGTTTGGTTAAATTTGCTCCTATGCCATGCTAAAATGATTTATTTCATAACTAAATAACCGTAACTCGGAATTTAATAAACTTTATATGTAAATGGGGTGGAAAAATGCCTAGTTTAACATGATGCACTCATCTAGCATGATTAATAACTCTAAAATTGTGTTTAGGGCAGAACAGTACCAAACCTTATAATATGCATATGGGGTGTTACCGGAATTGTTGTTTGTTATTTCTGGCCTCATTTAAACATGCCTAAAGGTTTAGTTTACTTTTGCTTCACCCTCTTGCCATGGTTAATAACATTTAATATTGTTGGGTACATAAACGAGATCGAACTAAATAACTTGAACGTGGTGTTTCGTCAATATGCAATGGGGATGCATATTGAGCTCCACTTAATTTGTACGATTGCTTGTGCACTTTGCCATGCCATGCTTCATTAAACCGGACATGCATCATACTCAATTGTGCATCATGCCATGATTATGTGATGGTTGTTTACTTTGTTGTTTGTTTCTTTCCGGGTTACTTCTCGCCTTTGCTTCGGTTTCGTTCCGGAGTTGTGAGGATCCATTCATCTACGTCCGTTTGTCTTCTTCATGGACTCGTTCTTCTTCCTTGCGGGATTTCAGGCAAGATGACCATACCCTCGAAATCACTTCGATCTTTGCTTGCTAGTTGCTCGCTCTTTTGCTATGCCTATGCTGCGATACCTACCACTTGCTTATAATGCCTCCCATATTGTTGAACCAATCCTCTAACCCACCTTGTCCTAGCAAACCATTGTTTGGCTATGTTACCGCTTTGCTCAGCCCCTCTTATAGCGTTGTTAGTTGCTGGTGAAGATTGGAGCTTGTTCCATGTTTGGAACATGGATATTTTGTTGGGATATCACAATATCTCTTATTTAATTAATGCATCTATATATTTGGTAAAGGGTGGAAGGCTCGGCCTTATTCCTGGTGTTTTGTTCCACTCTTGCCGCCCTAGTTTCCATCATATCGGTGTTATGTTCCCGGATTTTGCGTTCCTTACGTGGTTGGGTTATAATGGGAACCCCTTGACAGTTCGCCTTGAATAATACTCCTCCAGCAATGCCCAACCTTGGTTTCACCATTTGCCACCTAGCCTCTTTTTCTCTTGGGTTTCCGGAGCCCAAGGGTCCTCTTTATTTAAACCCCCCGGGCCAGTGCTACTCTGAGTGTTGGTCCAAACTAGAGCCCTGTGCAGCGCCCCCTCGGGGAAACTCGAGGTTTGGTTTTAGTTGTATGGAGAGCTCATCTGAGTGTGCCCTGAGAACCAGATATGTGCAGCTCCTATCGGGATTTGTTGGCACATTCGGGCGGTGTTGCTGGACTTGTTTTACCATTGTCGAAATGTCTTATAACCTGGATGCCGAGTCTGATCGGAATGTCTTGGGAGAAGGAATATCCTTCGTTGACCGTGAGAGCTTGTGATGGGCTAAGTTGGGACTCCCCTGCAGGGATTTGAACTTTCGAAAGCCGTGCCCACGGTTATGGGCAGATGGGAATTTGTTAATGTCCGGTTGTAGATAACATGAAACTTAACTTAAATTAAATACACCAACCGCGTGTGTTACCGTGATGGTATCTTCTCGGCGGAGTCTGGGAAGTGAACATGGTGTTGGAGTAATGCTTGACGTAGGTTGTTCTAGGATCACTTCTTAATCATAGTTTCTCGATCGTGCTTTACCTTCTCTTCTCGCTCTCTTTTGCGTATGTTAGCCACCAAATATGCTAGTCGCTTGCTGCAGCTCCACATCATACCTTACCTTACCTATAAGCTTAAATAGTCTTGATCGCGAGGGTGTGAGATTGCTGAGTCCCTGTGACTCACAGATACTTCCAAAACCAGCTTGCAGGTGCCGTTGAACCGTGCAGATGACGCAACCCAGCTCAAGGAGTAGCTCGATGAAGATTTTGTCCTTTATGTTGTTTCGTTTCCAGTTGATCAGTAGCGGAGCCCAGTTGGGGTCGATCAGGGATCTGTGTAGCATTTGGGGTAGTCTTCTTTTATTTTGGTTCCGTAGTCGGACCCGGATTGTATCTGGATGATGTAATGATTTATTCATGTATTGTGTGAAGTGGCGATTGTAAGCCAACTATGTATCTCTTTCCCCTATGTATTACATGGGTTGTTGAAGATTACCTGACTTGCGACATTGCTTTCAATGCGGTTATGCCTCTAAGTCATGCTTCGACACATGGGAGATATAGCCGCATCGAGGGCGTTACAGTTCACCAAGTAGCATCGTGTAGCATAATCCTAACTGATGATCCGCCCCTCGTCGCCCTGTTAGAGAGCGACCACCGGGTTGTATCTGGCACTTGGAAGGGTGTCTTTTATTAAATATCCAGTTCTAGTTGTTCATAAGGTCAAGGTACAACTCCAAGTCCTCCTGTTACCGAAGATCACGGCTATTCGAATAGATTAACTTCCCTACAGGGGTGCACCACATCACCCAACACGCTCGATCCCATTTGGCCGGACACACTTTCCTGGGTCATGCCCGGCCTCGGAAGATCAACACGTCGCAGCCCTACCTAGGCACAACAGAGAGGTCAGCACGCCGGTTTAAATCCTATGGCGCAGGGGTCTTGGCCCATCGCCCATTGCACACCTGCACATTGCGAGGGCGGCCGGAAGCAGAACTAGCCCCCTTAATACAAGAGCAGGCTTACGTTCCAATCCGGCGCGCGCCGCTCAGTCGCTGACATCACGAAGGCTTTGGCTGATACCACGACGTCGAGTGCCCATAACTGTCCCCGCGTAGATGGTTAGTGTTTATAGGCCAGTGGCCAGACTCAGATCAAATACCAAGATCTCGTTAAACATGTTAAGTATCCGCGAACGCCGGCCAGGGCCAGGCCCACCTCTCTCCTAGGTGGTCTCAACCTGCCTTGTCGCTCCGGCACAAACTAACAGTCGGGGGCCGTTGGGAACCCAGGCCCACCTCTACCAGGCTGGAGCCACCTGCCCCTTCAGCCCCCAACTCTGAACAGTACCACAGGTAATGTAACAGTGTAAAGTATATAGTATATGCCCGTGATCACCTCCTGATGTGATCACGGCCCAGTAGTATAGCATGGCAGACGGACAAGCGTGTAGGGCCACTGATGCAACACTAGCATCCTATACTAAGCAGTAGGATAGTAGGTAAAGGTAACAACATTATTAGCAAGGACAGGCTATGCAGCAGTATAGGATTAACAGTAAGCAGTAACATGCTACACTACTCTAATGCAAGCAGTATAGATAAGAATAGGTGATATCTGGTGATCAAGGGGGGGGGGCTTGCCTGGTTGCTCAGACAAGAAGGAGGGGTCGTTAACACCGTAGTCGATCAGGGCAGTAGCAACGTCAGTCTCGTAATCAACCAGAGAGAAGAGGGGGGAGAAACAATAAATATAATGCAAACAAAGCATCACAGAGCATAATGAGGCAATACGCGGTGCTAGGTATGCCCCAACGCGGTAGGAGGTGATACCGAAGAAGGGGGAAACATCCGGGAAAGCATCCCCGGTGTTTTGCATTTTCGGACAGATGAACCGGAGGGGGAAAGTTGCGAGTTTGATAGGTTGGGGATGTGAGGTGGACGAACGGGCGGTGTATCCGGATTCGTCTTGTCGTTCTGAGCAACTTTCATGTATAGAGCTTTTTCATCCGAGCTACGGATTATTTTATATTAATTTATAAATATTTAATCATTATTGGAATTATCTTATTAATTTAATTAGAAAAAGCTATTATGATGTCAGCGTGATGTCATCATGAAGTCAGCAGGGTCAAAGGTGGACTAGGTCAATTTGACGTGTGGGTCCCATTCGTCACAGGCTCAGACTAACTAATTAGTGTTAATTAGCTTGATTACTAGATTAGGTTAACCCATTTAATTAGTTTAGTTAAACAGGATTAATTAACTTAATTACTTTAGTTAGTTAATTAATTAATTAGTTAACATTTTTATTTACTTATTGTTTATTTATTTTTAACTTTTTTAATCGATCTGGGGCGGGCCCCCTTGTCATTGGCCCATAGGGGTCCAGCGGGCTAACGGCGCGGTTGCTGGGGCGAAGCCCCGTGAGCGTGTGGGCGCGCGGGCGCCAACTGGGCGAGCCCGCGCGCAGGCCGGTGGGGCACCGCGGGGTGAACGCCGGCAGCGGGCGAGCAAGGGCCGGCAGTAGTGAGCGCGCGAGTGCATGGTGGCCGCGGAGTGCGGGCAGGGGAGCCCGGTGGTGCGGCGACGCGGGGCAAGACACGGCCAGGGCGGCGACGCACGCTGGGGGCGAGGCGCAAGTCGCGGGCGGGCAAGGACCGGTCGGCAACGGGGCGGCGTGGTCGGGCGGGAGCCGTGCGCATTGAACGGCGCGCGGTTGACCGCGGCGGGCAGGGATGCCGTAGCGAAGCAAGGAGCAGGGACGCGGCCACGCGGGTCGCGGCCAGCACGGGGGGTGCGAGGCAGAGTGCGGCGGCAAGGAGTAGTGGAGGCGGGGTGGCGTGGCTGGAGCGGAGCGGGAGCCGCGGCGGGGCAAACGGCGGGCGTAGCCGGACGCGGTCACCACACGTGTGAGCGGCCAGGGCGAGCGGCGGTGATGCGAATGGTGTGAGCGTGCAAGTCAGGGAGAGAGGGGAGGGCGTGGCCCTCACCGCGCGGGCATAGGGACATGGCAGCGGGCTCAGAGAGGACGACCAGGAAGGGGCGGCGTCTGGGTCGCCGGCGACGGGGTCAAGGGCGCGGCGTAGGGCGGCGGGGCGCGGGAACGCTCCCTCGATCCAGATTGGATCGAGAGGGGGGGGGGGGCGAGCGACGTGGGGAGTGGGGGGTGTGTGCTGTCGAGAGTTAGGTTTTCAGGGGAGTGGGGGTTAGGTAGGAGGGGAGGTGGGCCGGCCTGGTGGGAGGCCAGCTGGGCCGGTTGGCCCACAGGGGGGAACCCTCTTTTCTCTCTATTTTGTTTTCTGTCTCCATCTTTTCTCTTATTTATTTTCTTGTACTGTTTTATTTCTAGTTTCTTTTATTTTTAGTTTTATAAAAATTACAACTAGTACCTAAATTTGTATTTATAAACAATCTACTATTAGATTAAATCTTAACCCATAATAAAATAGTTTTAATATTTTTATAAAATTCAATAGGCATTTGTTTAATTGTTTTCACTACTGTTTTAATTATTTTAGAGCCCTTAAACATTTTATCAAGGTTTGGTTTCTCCACCACAATTATCTATGCAATATTTGGTTCACCCCGAACATTTTTGATTCAATGTTTGAAAACTTTTATTGTATACCGTATTTGGAATTTGAATTTTGAATCGGTTTTTGAACTAACGAGGGATTAGCAACAATTACTAAGGTGACGTGGCATCATTAGTGGAGGTTCACTGTAGCTTAATTATTCGGGCGTCACAAATATCACCTTTTTGATGAATTGAACCGCCATGGCTGCATCACACTTACTGACTGGTTCTGCTTCTACCCACTTGGTAAACTTGTCAACTGCCACTAATAGGTGGGTCTTTTGTCCTTGGATCTCTTAAAGGGCCCAACCATATCGAGCCCCCAAGTTGCAAACGGCCAAGTAATTGGAATTATTCTCAACTCCTGAGCCGGAATATGAGCACGGCATGCAAATTTTTGACAACCGTCACACCTTTTGACTAAATCCTCAGCATCAGCAGGAGCCATCAACCAATAGAAGCTGTGACTTAAAGCCTTAGCCACCAAGGATTTTGAACCGGTGTGGTGACCACAATCTCCTGCGTGGATTTCTCGCAAAATCTCACAACCCCCTTAAAGAGACACACAACGCTGAATTACTCCTGTGACGCTGTAATGATGTAACTCCCCATTGATTATGGTCATTGACTTGGAACGCCGGATTATCTACCGGGCCAAGGTTTCGTCCTCCGGTAACTCGCCCAGGTTCATGTAAGCCAAGTATGGGACTGTCCAATCCGGTATAACATGCAAAGTTGCCACCAATTGGGCCTTCGGGTCAGGAATAGCCAACTCTTCCTCTGTGGGTATCTTGACCGACGGATTATGCAGTACGTCGAGGAAGACATTAGGTGGCACCGGTTTACGCTGAGAGCCTAGGTGACTTAAAAGCGTCCGCCGCTTCATTCTCTCGTCGGTCTATATGGTCAACTTGATAACCCTTGAAATGACCAGCCACTATGTCCACCTCTCGTCGATATGCAACCATGAGTGGATCCTTAGAATCCCAAGTGCCAGATACATGTTCAGCCACCAGGTCCGAGTAACCAAAGCACTTAACCCGGCTTAAGCTCATCTCCTTAGCCATCCGAAGACTGTGGAGTAAGGCCTCGTACTCAGCTGCATTGTTAGTACAAGGTAACATTTAGCGAAGAACATAACAAAACTTGTCACCTCGTGGGGAAATTAATATGGCTCCAACCCCCGAGCCTTCCAATTGCCTGGACCCATCAAAGTGAATAGTCCAATAAGTGTTATCTGGCTTTTCCTCTGGTGCCTGCAACTCTGTCCAATCATTGATGAAGTCCACGAGTGCTTGAGATTTGATCACTGTGCGAGGTGTATACTTGAGACCGTGAGGTCCAAGCTGAATAGCCCACATGGCAATCCGGCCAGTTGCTTCTCTGTTTTGAATGATATCTCCCAGAGGGGCTGAACTGACGACTATGATAGGATGACCCTGAAAATAATGCTTGAGCTTCTGGCTTGCCATAAACACCCCATACACCAGCTTCTGCCAATGCGGATACCTCTGCTTTGATTCGATAATCACCTCACTGATATAATAAACCGGTTGTTGAACTGGATACTCCTTTCCAGCCTACTTGCGCTCCACAACAATAGACACACTAACAGCCCGAGCATTAGCAGCCACATATAGCAGTAAAGGCTCTTTATCGACCGGAGCCGCAAGGACAGACGGTTCAGCTATCTGCCTCTTCAAATCCTCAAACTCTTTATCAGTCGCATCACTCCAAACAAAGTCATCTGTTTTCTTTAGCATCTGATATAAAGGGATAGCTTTCTCCCCGAGACGACTGATAAACCAGCTCAAAGCCGCAATCTGGTCGGCTAAACGTTGAACGTCATTGATACACGCTGGTTTAGCCAAGGACGTGATTGCTGGATTTTTTCCGGATTAGCCTCAATGCCCCTGTTTGACACCAGAACACCCAAGAGCTTGCCTTCTGGAACACCAAAGACACATTTGTCTGGATTAAGCATCATCTTATAAACCCGGAGGTTATCAAAAGTCTCCCTCAAGTCGTCTATCAATGTTTCCTCCTTCCTGGACTTCACCACAATATCATCCACTTGTGGATGAACATTGCACCCAATCTGTTTATGAAGACAATTCTGAACACAGCGCTGATAAGTCGCATGGGCACTCTTGAGCCCAAAGGGCATGGAGACATAGCAGAAGGCTCCAAAGGGAGTTATAAAAGATGTCTTTTCCTGGTCCTTAACTGCCATTTTGATATGATGATAACCAGAGTAAGCATCCAGAAAACACAAACGGTCACAACCCGCCGTAGCATAAATAATCTGATCAATGTGAGGGAGGGCAAAGGGATCTACTGGACAATCTTTGTTCAAACCTGTGTAGTCCACACACATACGCCAAGTGCCATTTTTCTTAAGAACCAGCACTGGATTGGCTAACCATTCAGGGTGAAAAACATCCACGATAAACCCTGCAACCATCAGCCGAGCTACCTCCTCACCAATAGCCTTACGCCTTTCTTCGTTGAAGCGGCGGAGAAACTGCCTGACCGGTTTAAACTTAGGATCTATATTAAGTGTGTGCTCAGCGAGTTCCCTCGGTACACCTGGCATGTCAGAAGGCTTCCATGCAAAGATGTCCCGGTTCTCACGGATGAACTGATGAGCGCGCTTTCCTATTTGGGATCCAGGTTAGCGCTGATGCTGAACTTCTTGGACGAATCGCCCGGAACAAAATCAACCATCTTAGTGTGTGTGGCCGATTTAAACTTCAAGGTCGGATCATGCTCCGTAGTTGGCTTTTTCAAAGAAGTCATGTCTGCCGAATCAACCTTGTCTTTATAAAACTTCAGCTCTTCTGTGGCACAAACTGACTCAGCATAAGCTGCATCACCTTCCTCACATTCCAAAGCAATCTTCCTGCTCCCATGTACTGTGATGGTCCCCTTATGACCTGGCATCTTAAGCTGCAGATAAACATAACATGGCCTCGCCATGAACTTGGCATAAGCCGGTCGCCCAAACAGGGCGTGATATGGACTCTTGATTTTCACCACCTCAAAAGTCAATGTTTCTGACCTTGAATCATGATCATCTCCAAAGGTCACCTCTAGGGCTATCTTGCCCACTGGATACGCAGACTTACCGGGCACCACACCATGAAAAACGGTGTTCGATGGTTTAAGATTCTTATCTGTCAACCCCATAGGGCGGAAGGTATCATAGTAAAGAATATTGATACTGCTTCCCCCATCCATAAGCACCTTGGTGAACTTATACCCCCTAACCTGACGTGCCACCACTAAGGCCAGATGACCCGGATTATCAACCCGGGGTGGGTGATCCTCTCTACTCTATAAAATGGTCTGCTCAGACCAGGGCAGATACTGAGGCACCGCCGGTTCAACAGAGTTTACTGCCCTCTTGTGAAGTTTCTGATCGCGTTTACACAAGCTAGTGGTAAAGACATGATACTGCCCACTATTCAACTGCTTCGGATTGCTCTGATAACCTGACTGGTGCTACTGCTGATTCCCCTGATGGTTATAACCTCCTTGATTGCTCTGGTTCCCTTGATGGCCATGTCTGGTTTGATTGCCTTGGAATCCCGAACCGGAGCTGCCACCTCCATAACCCGGCCCATGAAAACCGCCTCCTGAACCACCGGGTGGGCCGTTGTCATATTGAAACATATTGGAGTTCTTAAACTCCTGCATAATGAAACAATCCTTCCAAAGATGTGACGCTGGCCTTTCCTTCGATCCGTGCTTTGGACAAGGCTGATTTAACAGGCCTCCAGATTGGGGCCTAACCCTCTGCCCCTCTAAGGCTGTTTACCCTTACGATGCTAACCGTTATCCTGAGCGTTGGTGTTAGCCACAAAGTCCAAACTATTGTCTGCCTTGCGCTTGCCATTATTCCCATGACCTGCCGGATTGTGCTGCTGCCCCTTGGTATTGCCGTTCTTTTTCCCTTTCCCCGGTTTCTCATCCTCAAACTCAGGGTCTTTGGTACTATCTGAATCGGCGTATTTCACCAAAGCAACCATAAGAGTTGACATGTCATTGCAGTGATGCTTGAGCCTCCCTAGCTTCAATTTTAATGGCATAAACCGGCAGTTGCCATCCAACATCAAAACTGCTGTATCTGCATTAATGCGGTCTGATGAATGCAAAATAGCTGAGACTCGTTTCACCCAATGCGTAGTAGACTCCCCCTCCTCTTGAACACAAGTGGCTAGGTCCACAATTGACATAGGCTGCTTACATGTATCTCTGAAATTCTGGATAAACTGGTGCTTTAGCTCAGCCCATGACCCGACAGAGTTAGCTGGTAAGCTCTTTAACAAAGTTCGAGCTGTCCCCTCCAACATCATGGTGAAGTATTTAGCACACACCGCTTCATCCACGTCCAGCATCTCCATCACCATCTCATAACTCTCCACCCATGACTCCGGTTGTAAATCGGCGGTGTAATTGGGAACCTAACGAGGGCCTTTAAAATCCTTGGGCAGTCGTACATTACGCAAAGCGGGGGTAAGACACGGCACTCCTAAAGAACTGAAGGCCACGCCTGGCTCCATAGAAGTGGTAAGGCGAACCGGAGTAGTTTGACGAGCTGTGTGCAGAGCTGCTAACTCGGCTTCTCGACGTGCACGACCATGATCCACCACATCCCGCGCATTAGCACCACCACCTATCGGGTTGTGCCCTCGCGGCGAGATACAGTGACGTGCACTGCTTGATACGGCTGGTTCATCCTCAATGTGCCTGCTGTAGCTCCGACTCAGACGGGGGGTGGAATGAATCCTCTCGCGACTATGCGAATAAGCCTGCTGCTGGTTTAAAGCTGTTTGAAGGAGCTCTCTGGCCTGTCGTGTCTCAATCGCCACTGGTGACTCGCCATCAGTTGGGAGGGCTGCCAATCATGAAGCGGCGGCCACAATGTTATCCAACGGGTTGGAGTAATGCCTCGGGGGCGTCGAAACATACTGCGGCACAACATTGTTCTGACGAGGCGGGTTCATCGTGCATGGCTGAACCGGCGCTCCTGTTCCTGGCGACTCCGTCCGGTTTACCACTGGCTGGTTACTGGTTCCGGCTCCTGGCGTGTTTAAGAGATTTATTGGCTCATAACCCGGCAGGAGGTGCGACCGATATCTCCTTCTCATGACCTCATTTGAGGCATTCTGGTCCAACGTAAGCCGGTAGGCCTGAGCTTCCAACTCGGCCGTTCTATAGCCATCCTGGTGTTCTCTTCTGCCAGGTCCGCTTTAGCCTGAGTTATCTGATCCTTTACCTTTGCGATCTCCGCATTGTGCTGATCCCGGGCTGCCGCGTCCACCTCTGCGGCCATCAATGTTGCCAAAGCATCGAACAAATCAGACAAAACCTGAGCGGGAGGCGGCGCAGAGCCCCCTGCTCCTGTTGGCGTTGTTGTTGTTGAACCGGAGAACATCGCCACGGCGGTAGAAGAGTGATGCGCTGGTTGTGTACCGGCCATGAAGACCATGACCCGGCTTGGCAGATCGAGGGGGTCCGGAATACTGTTGCCATCGGAACTCCCACTAATCCGGCCGTCCTGCAGCTGATACAGCGACTCGGTTTCTCCGGTTGAAGACTCGTCATCAGAGCGGACAATGGCCTCCCCATCATATGCCGGTCCATCTTCATATTCCGCTCCATGGATGACACCTATGAAAACATGCCTTGGTGTGGGCTGAACCGGGGTAGGGCTTGCACGCTGAGCTATCTCGATGATGTCGGTGCAGGGATCTGGCTCAGGGCCCGGTTCGCCGATCTTGCCGATGAAGACGTGTATTCCGCCAAAGGGGACCCGGTACCCGTATTCAACTGAACCTGCCTCGGGACCCCTTCCTACATCATCGATGTAGAGCTTGCCGCGATGACTCTTCGTCCTCCGGCCCATAGCGTATCCCTTGAGTCCTTCGAAGCTGCCTTTCAAGAACTCGAGCGGGATGATCCGCGAGACCTAGGGTTTCGAAGTAACAAGCGGCGCAATCCGGGTGATCTATCGCAGACAAACAACAAGCACACAATAAGTACTCATCTAATGCACAGGTAAAACTCGAACAAGAGAATGAACCAGAAAGTTCAACTTAAGAACTCCGGTTGCAAAGAAAGAATGAACTGAACAAGAAACGGAAAAACAAACGGCGGAAGAAAACAACTCGGTTCTAGCAAGTTGAAACTAGGTCAAATTTTACCGGGGCAAAAACTTGTTTAAGTTGATTAGACGGAATGGCGGTTTCTAGACGAAACTCCAGGCGCTTGAATCACCTGGTTCCGATAAACGAGCCAGAAGAAAGACTAGAACGAAGATCAGATCTGAGATCACGATCGCGGAATAAATCAGACGAAAAGAAAAAGAAGAATGATTAAACGAACGGGCGTCGTTAACCGGGGAACAATCGGTGATCACATTCGTTGAGACGAACGGTCCGAAAGAAGAACGAAAACCGATCTAGGGTTTGGGAAGAAAACCAAAACAAAACCAGAAGAAAAAGAAAAGAATCGGAGAGAAAACGGAAAAGGAACGGAACGGTTCTTTTTAAGAAAAACCGAACCGAGGGAATAGGAGAGACGCGGCGCGGTTACCTCGGCGAGGTTCCGACGAACGGCGGCGTAAGGCGGCGGCGTAGGGCGGCGGCGGTGGCGGCTTGGGGCGCGGCGCGGGTGAGGGGCGCGGGGCGGCGCGGCTAAGGCGGCGGCTTGGGGCTGCGCGCTGCTGCTTGCTGCGGCTTAGGAGGAGAGGGGGCTTGGGGTTTTGGTGTGAGGAGAGGGGGGGTGTGGGGGTATTTATATAGGTGAGGGGGGGTTTACTTGGGGTAGGGGACAAGAAATAGAGTAGGAATAGGAAAGAAAAAGAGAGGAAACGGAGTAGGACTAAAGTCCTACTAGGACTCCAAAAGAGGCAGCGGCGGCGGCCTCCTGGCGCCTGGCGCGCACGGCGCAGGCGATGGCCTCGCTGGCCGGCTGCTGGCTGGGCCTTGGCCCAGGGCGCTGCAAGATTTTTTTTATCGGTTCCGCGCAGAAAAACAAAAAAGAAAACTAAACTAAACGAACTCCAAAATTACTAAAGTAAATTTTCCCCGACTCCTAAAAATGAGTCGAACAAAATGAACTTTTCTCCGAGCCTAAAATGCAATTTTTGAAAACACGCATTTTTCCCTATCCAAATAAAAAGCAAACAAAACTCCGGCAAAACCAAAATTTGATTTATTCATTAAATCTTCATTTTTTCCTAAATTTGGGAAAGTCATATTATTCCCTCTCTCATTATTTTTGATATTGGAAAAATAATTGAAGATGAAATAAAATAAATCAAATGATCCTCTTTTCAAAATTTGAGAAAACTCAAATATGAAAATAACGAAATCTCCAACTCTCTCCGAGGGTCCTTGAGTTGCGTGAAATTTCTAGGATCGGGCAAAATGCAAGAAAATATGACATGCATGATGATCTAGTGTATAACATTCCAAATTGAAAATTTGGGATGTTACAAAAAGCTAACACCTCTCACGCTCTACCTTTAGTGTTGTCTTCTCTTTTGCAGGAATTCCAAGATGTTTTCCCCGACGAGCTACCTCCGGGACTACCTCCACTACGAGGCATCAAGCACCACATCGACCTCATCCCCGGAGCACCTCTTCCGAACAAAGCTCCCTACCGATTCAACCTCGAAGAAACCAAAGAAATACAAAGGCAAGTAAAGCATCTCATAAACCATGGACATGTTCGTGAAAGTTTGAGTCCTTGTGACGTTCCGGTCATTCTTGTGCCAAAACGAGATGATAGCTCTCGCATGTGCTCCGATTGTAGACCTATCAATGCTATCACCATTTGCTATAGGTATCCCATTCCACGCCTTGATGATATGCTTGATGAACTTAGTGGTGCCACTAGATTTTCCAAAATTGATCTTAAAAGTGGTTACTATCAAATCCGCATACAAGAGGGTGATGAATGGAAAACTGCTTTCGAAACAAAGTTTGGTTTGTATGAGTGGTTAGTCATGCCTATGGGTCTATCGGAAGCACCGGGTGCCTTTATGCGTCTTATGAATTATGTCTTTCACCCTTCCATTGGTGAGCTTGTTGTGGTCTACTTCGATGATATCCTTGTTTATAGAAAATCTCTCAAAGATCATGTCACCCATGTCCGAACCGTTTTGCAAACTCTTTGAAAAGAGCATCTCAATGCTAACATGGAAAAGTGCCTTTTTGGCATTGATAAGCTCATTTTCTTGGGTTCTGTTGTTTCCTCTAAGGGTGTTCATGTTGATGACTCCAAGATCAATGCTATTAAAACTTGGCCACAACCAACCAACTTGCATCAAGTGCGTAGCTTCCTTGGTCTAGCCGGTTTCTATCATAGATTTGTGAAAGACTTTAGCACCATTGCTTCACCTTTGCATGCGCTGAGCAAGAAAAATGCGCCTTTTGTTTGGGGACCATCCCAAGATACCTCTCAATGAGCTTAAGAATTTGCTTACTGAAAGGATTGAGAAGAGGTGTCTAGAGGGGGGGTGATTAGACACTAAGTGCTAAAAGTTGCAGTTTTTAAATTCTTTAGGTTGAAGTGGAGTTTAGGCACAAGTTTAACAAACACAATACATATCAAGCAAGCATGCAAAGAGTATATGAGCAGCGGAAAGTAAAGCATGCAACTTGCAAGAATGTAAAGAGAAGGGTTTGGAAGATTCAAACGCAATTGGAGGCACGGATGTTTTTGTCGTGGTTCTGATAGGTGGTGCTATCGTACATCCACGTTGATGGAGACTTCAACCCACGAAGGGTAACGGTTGCGCGAGTCCACGGAGGGCTCCACCCACGAAGGGTCCACGAAGAAGCAACCTTGTCTATCCCACCATGGCCATCGCCCACGAAGGACTTGCCTCACTAGCGGTAGATCTTCACGAAGTAGGCGATCTCCTTGCCCTTACAAACTCCTTGGTTCAACTCCACAATCTTGTCAAAGGCCCCAAGTGACACCTAGCCAATCTAGGAGACACCACTCTCCAAGAAGTAACAAATGGTGTGTTGATGATGAACTCCTTGCTCCTGTGTTTCAAATGATAGTCTCCCCAACACTCAACTCTCTCTCATAGGATTTGGATTTGGTGGAAAGAAGATTTGAGTGGAAAGTAACTTGGGGAAGGCTAGAGATCAAGATTCATATGGTAGGAATGGAATATCTTGGTCTCAACACAAGTGTAGGTGGTTCTCTCTCAAAAAATATAGGTTGGAAGTGTAGGTTTGTTCTGATGGCTCTCTCCACAAATGAAGAGGAGGTGGAGGGGTATATGTAGCTGAGGGAGTCCTGGATTAGGGGGTATCCGGATAGCCGGATTGTATCCTTTGCCCGGACTATTGGACTATGAAGATACAAGATTGAAGACTTCGACCCTTGTCCGAATGGGACTCTACTTGGCGTGGAAGGCAAGCTAGGCAATACGGATATGTATATCTCCTCCTTTGTAACCGACCTTGTGTAACCCTAGTCCCCTCCGGTGTCTATATAAACCGGAGGGTTTTAGTCTGTAGGACAACATACAATCATACCATAGGCTAGCTTCTAGGGTTTAGCCTCTCTGATCTCGTGGTAGATCAACTCTTGTACTACCCATATTATCAAGAATAATCAAGCAGGACGTAGGGTTTTACCTCCATCAAGAGGGCCCGAACCTAGGTAAAACATCGTGTCCCCTGTCTCCTGTTACCATCCGCCTTAGACGCACAGTTCGGGACCCCCTACCCAAGATCCGCCAGTTTTGACACCGACATTGGTGCTTTCATTGAGAGTTCCTCTGTGTCGTCACTGCTAGCCTTGATGGCTCCTTCGATCATCGATAGCGATGCAGTCTAGGGTGAGATTTTTCTCCCCGGGTAAATCCTTGTATTTGGCGGCTTTGCACTACGGGCCAACTCGCTTGGCGATCTGGAGCAGATCGAGAGTTACGCCCCTGGCCACCAGGTCGGGTTTGGAAGCTTAAACTACACGGCCGACATACGCGGAGACTTGATCTTCGACGGATTCGAGCCCCTGCCGAGTGCGCCGCGCGGTCACGATGAGCCTGATTTAGCTCTCCCATTGGACAGTGTTCAGGAGACCGCACCGGCGACCGCTCGGACCCTCAATTCGGAGCCAATTGCGCCATCCATGGACGGGTGGATAGACCCCGCCACGGAGGCCGTATTCTCAGCGGCGATCGAGCCGAATATTGACCTTACCCTTCATGAGAGCCGTGACACCGAACTGCCGGATTCTTCCCCGGCCACGGACTCCGAACCGCCTGCGCCCGTGCCTATCGAATCCGACTAGGCGTCGATCATGGAGTTCACCTCCGCGGATATCTTTCAGCACTCGCCCTTCGGCGACATACTGAAATCATTAAGGTCTCTCTCCTTGTCA
Source organism: Triticum aestivum (assembly GCF_018294505.1). Classification (NCBI taxonomy): domain Eukaryota; kingdom Viridiplantae; phylum Streptophyta; class Magnoliopsida; order Poales; family Poaceae; genus Triticum; species Triticum aestivum. Next base: position 272,093,122 of record NC_057800.1, on the reverse strand, counting down.
GGAGAGTCCTGGCCGAACTATGTTCGGCAGGATTGGGATGCAGATGATGAAGAAATTCGCCGCCCACCCACCACCCACTTAGTAGCCACTGTCGACAATTTGACCGACATGCTCGACTTTGACTCCGAAGACATCGACAGTATGGACGACGATGCGGGAGACGAAGAGGAACCACCACCTCATCATATGATATATACATGGTGGACACACCCAAAGAAGGCAATGGCGACGAGACAGTGGAGGGTGACCCCTCCAAGAAACAACCCAAGCGCCAACGTCAGCTGCGCCACTCTAGTCTCGCCAAAGCAAAAGCGGTGGCACCGGCACAGGAGATAATAGCACTCCGGACAGTGCCGAAGACGATAACAATCCCCTCAAGCAAGATTTAGAGCAGGAGGATGGAGAAGCCAACCCTCCCGAGAGAGCGGCAGATGGAGAGGCGGAGGATGATAATTACATGCCTCCCTCCAAAGACGAGGCAAGCCTCAACGATGACGAATTTGTCGTGCCTGAGGATCCCGTCGAGCAAGAGCGCTTCAAGCGTCGGCTTATAGCCACGACAAATAGCCTTAAGAAAAAGCAGCAGCAACTTCAAGCTGATCAAGATTTGCTAGCTGATAGATGGACTGATGTCCTTGCGGCCGAGGAATATGAACTCGGACGCCCCTTCAAGAGTTACCCAAAGCGCAGGTTGCTACCCCGACTGGAGGAGGAAGCATTAAAACCTACATCTCCAGCATATGACGCAGCTGATCGGCCACCTCGTGGCTGCGACAGAGAGGCATTTCAGCCAAAAGCTCAACCCGGACCCCGACACCACTCAAATAAAAATGTCAAGGCACGGGGGAACACGCTAGACCTGCGAGACATATTGGAGGACAAAGCAAAACACGCAAGCTCGATCTACGGATCACGAGGGCGCGCCACCATGCGGGACGATAACCGTCACGCCGGATACAGTAAAAGTAAATCCGGCTGGGCCGAACACAGCGGACAAGACTCATTTGAGCTGCGTCGCGACATAGCCTAGTACAGAGGCGCCGCACACCCCCTATGCTTCACAGACGAAGTAATGGATCACCAGATCCCAGAGGGTTTTCAAACCCGTAAATATAGAATCATACGACGGCACAACAGATCCTGTGGTATGGATCGAGGACTTCCTCCTGCACATCGACATGGCCCGCGGTGACGATCTACACGCCATCAAATACCTCCCACTTAAACTCAAAGGACCAGCTCGGCATTGGCTCAACAGCCAGCTAGCAGAATCCATTGGCTGTTGGGAAGATCTGGAAGCCGCATTCCTCGACAACTTCCAGGGCACTTATGTGCAACCACCAGATGCCGATGACTTGAGCCACATAATTCAGCAGCCAGAGGAATCGGCCACGCAATTCTGGACATGGTTCCTGACAAAGAAAAATCAAATCGTTGACTGTCCGGATGCAGAGGACCTAGCAGCTTTTAAGCACAACATCCACGACGAGTGGCTCGCCCGGCACCTTGGCCAGGAAAAGTCGAAATCCATGGCAGCCCTCACAACACTCATGACTTGCTTTTGCGCGGGAGAAGACAGCTGGCTGGCTCGCAGCAATAACATATCAAAGAACCGCGGTACTTCAGATACCAAGGATAGCAATGGCAGGTCACGTCGCAACAAACATAAGAACCGCGTCAATAGCGACAATACCGAGGATACGGCAGTCAATGCCGGATTCAGAGGCTGTAAACCCGGTCAGCGGAAAAAGCCATTCAAAAGAAGCACTCCGGGCCCGTCCAGTTTGGACCATATACTCGATCGCTCATGCCAAATACATGGCACCCCCGACAAGCCAGCCAAGCACACCAACAGGGAATGTTGGATGTTCAAGCAGGCCGGCAAGTTAAGCGCCGAAGACAAAGATAAGGGGCTACATAGCGATGACGAGGAGGAGCCCCGGCAGCCGAACACCCGAGGGCAGAAGAGGTTCCCCCAACAAGTGCGGACGGTGAACATGATATACGCAACCCACATCCCTAAGAGGGAGCGGTAGCGTGCGTTAAGGGATGTATACGTGTTGGAGCCAGTCGCCCCAAAGTTCAACCCATGGTCCTCCTGTCCGATCACCTTCAATCGTAGGGACCATCCCACTAGTATCCGTCATGGCGGATTCGCCGCACTGGTCCTAGACCCAATCGTCGATGGATTTCACCTCACTCGAGTCCTTATGGACGGCGGCAGCAGCCTGAACCTGCTTTATCAGGACACAGTGCACAAAATGGGTATAGACCCCTCAAGGATCAAACCCACAAAAACGACCTTTAAAGGCGTCATACCAGGTGTAGAGGCCCATTGCACAGGCTCAGTCACACTGGAAGTGGTCTTCGGATCCCTCGATAACTTCTGAAGCGAGGAGTTAATCTTCGATATAGTCCCGTTCCGCAGCGGCTATCATGCATTGCTCGGGCGAACCGCATTTGCGATATTCAACGCGGTACCGCACTATGCATATCTCAAGCTCAAGATGCCAGGACCTTGGGGGGTCATCATAGTCAATGGAAACACAGAGCGCTCTCTCCGCACGGAGGAGCACACTGCGGCCCTCGCAGCAGAAGCGCAAAGCAGCCTCTTAAGGCAATCCACCAGTTTGGCGATTAAAGACCCGGACACCTTCAAGCACGCCTGGAGTAATCGGCAACAAGACCACCTGGCACGTTTCGAGCTCGCATAGAAATGCGGCCCCCACCCCAGTCCCAGCCAAACGACGAAATCCGTGCCACGCGTGCATAATTACGCATTGGAAATACCATGGGGACAGGTGGGGAGGGGGGCACGAGTACGGCACGCCCCAAGACACGGCTCAACCGCACTAGGGGCTTCCCGCTTTGTTACTTTTTTCTCTTTCAGGACTTTAATCTCTGGAAACCCCATCCGGCAGTACGATTGCCGGACACGCGATGTAACAACCAAGGAGGCAAAAAGCCACATCGCACCATGGAACTCCCAGGTGGTCTCCGATAACGAGTGAAATACTTGCTTTAAATACCATTCCTCAGCTTGCCGTTGGAGGGGACATGTCAAATAGTCCTACTTTTTGCTTATCGCGCTACTTGTATCATTCTGCTTCGATGCACCTTTTTGAATAAACAATGCATAGCACTAGACTATTACCGCATTCTCTATTCTTTCTTTATATATATATATATATATATATATATATATATATGTATATGTGTGTGTGTGTGTGTGTTCATTCATGACATTCAGCACCCGTACACTCTGGTACGGCCAATACGCTAGGGGCTTAAGTGTACCCCATAATACGGCGTGAGAAGTCCGAACACTTTCAACAGTGCGGCACCCCGAACTTATAGCATTATATGCATGAGCTCCGAATCATGTCTTGGGACAATAGTTGGGTTTGCCCAGCTCCCATGTTTTGGTACCTTATGTTCCGCTATATCGGCTAAGGTAGCACTGGAAGAACTACTGCGATTGTGCCCTGGTTCATCTGGGCTAAGCACCTCAGTAGAGAAAGCTAAAACTGACTGTCATGATAAGGCGAGAGCTGGTCGCTGTTCGAGAGGTCTCAAGTCCCTAAAGACTTATGCCGCTTCGAGCAAGGAGCCGGCTTTGTCTGGCTTAAGGCATGTATAGCGCCCCAAATTCGGCCTTCCGAATACTAGGAGCTTCGCAAAAATTTAAAATTGTAGACTTCTATGGCTAAGTGGGAGTCATAAAGCATTATAGTCCGATTGCCTTGTTCGTTGTGTTGAGCACCTCCCTCGAAGGACCCAACAATGGGAAAAAGAGTTCTCAGATTTATCCCGAACACCCCAGCACTCGTGGCATGGGGGCAGAAGCCGACGACTGGCCATCTCTCAGATTTAACAAACAGCCGCACAGAAGGTAATATTTTAAATTCAAACAAGCGTTGCATAGTGCATATGAACAAGTTTTCATAATACAGGATCACACGAGCAAGTTTATTCAAAAATTACATCCTTCGCACACTCATCCGCCACAAGACGGGCACCCTTCAGGACACCCTCATAATACATCTCAGGGTGGCGATGCTCCTTGCCCTGCGGCGGCCCCTCCTTCACCAGCTTCTCAACGTCCATCTTGGCCCAGTGCACCTTCGCACGGGCAAAGGCCTGGCATGCACCTTCGATGCAGACGGACCGCTTTATGGCCTCCAGCCGTGGGCAGGCATCCACGAGCCGCCTCACCAGGCCGAAGTAGTTGTTGGGAAGGGAGTCGCAAGGCCACATCCGGACTATAAGGCCCCTCATGGCCTGTTCGGCCGCATTGTGCAGCTTGACCAGTTGCTTCAGTTGGTCGCTCATAGGCATCGGATGTTCGGTCCCAGTATACTGAGACCAGAATAGCTTCTCCGCTGAGCTTCCCTCCTCGGCCTGGTAATATTTTGTGGCATCCAACATGCTGTGGGGCAAATCTGCGAATGCTCCTGGAGAGCTCCGGACTCGGGTAAGTAACAAGTAATTTACTTTCACATGCTTGATTTGCATATTGAATGCCTTACCCGCCGCTATCTTCCTCATTGCTTCTTCGAGTCAAGCTCCAAAGCCTCGTGTTTCTTCACGAGAGCCTGGAGCTCTTGCTGCACCTCGTCCACCCATGCCTCTTGTTTTTCCCACTCGGTGCGCTCCTTGGCCCGCTTTGTTTTCGGCCTCGGAAAGCGTTTGCTTCAAGGTCGCCACTTCGGTCGTGGCCCCTCGCACATTCATGATGATCCTGTCAGTTTGCAACCACATTTTCTTTTTTTATATAGACAAGGTATTATTTACCTTTGTTCTCCTCGAGCTGCCTCTTGTCAAGGCCGAGCTCCTTCTCGGACCGCTTGAGGTCCTGCTTCAGTGCGGCGACCTCCGCAGTCAGTGCGGCAGAGGTCAGCAGCGAGGCCTGCATACGCATACAGACATACTTATATTAGACTCCTGCAGATATTATTGATCCTCTATTCAGCTTTTCTTTGTGAACACCAAACAGAGCATCAGGGGCTACTGTCTATGCGGTAATATTTTTCCTATATTTTAAATACTTACCTAAAAGCCTGTTAGAAGGCTGGCACAGGCTTCAGTCAGTCCGCTCTTGGCGGACTGAACTTTCTTGATCACCGCACTCATAATAGTGCAGTGCTCTTCATCGATGGAAGCACCACGAAGCGCTCCCAGCAGGTCGTCTGGTGCCTCTGGTTGGACAGAGGTCACCGGCATGGACAACTTGCCCTTCTTGGAAGGGGGCCGCCTGCCTGAGTCCGGAACCACTGGAGGTTCCAGCGCGGTGTTCGGCTGAGGGCCGAACTTGGAGCCCTTGGGAGCCTTACTCCCTTTGCTCCTGGAGTCCGGAAGGTCGCCTTGAGGCGCCTCCGGGACTGTCTCCCCCGGCTCGGTGCCCCTTGAGACAATACCTCGGCATTGTCCGTAGGGCGAGGAGAGGAGGCGGATGGAAGCGGATCGCTATCCATATCCGACGAGTCCAAAGAACCGTCCGACGAAGATACGTCAATGCGGGCTCAGGGCGGACTGCATAATCATATTCGACGTTAGGAGAGGTAGTGCAACAAAAGTATGATATGAGTTACTCTGGTATCCTAATACTTACGACTTCGCCAGGGGCTTGTCCCTGAGCAGCCACTCGTCTTCGCCGTCGGCGGCGGTAGTGGAGCAGTCCGGAAGAAGAATCCTTCGCTGCTTGGACCCTTCGGCCTCCCTAGTTGGGGCAGCCTTCCTTTTCTTGCCTCCCCCGGCTAAAGGGGGAGAATCTTCATCTTCCTTCTCCTCGTTTTCACGAGAGGAGTGCATCTCGGAGTTATCGGATGATGAGTCCGATACCACCTGGCGCCGGGAACTCTTTCGGGTTCCCTTGGCCTTCTGGGTCTTCTTCGGCACCTCATAAGGAGACGGAGTCCGCATCTCCATCAGGAGAGCGTCCGCAGGGTCTTCGGGCAGTGGGGTCAGACAGTTAATCTGCTCCGATGCCTCCACCCAGTTCTGTCAAAGGCATGGGAGCTCAGACCCCGCACATGGTTAAGCTATGGGAAATAAATACCCTACCAGATGTACATAACTTACCGGATTCGCAGGGCGCTTCGCGCTTAGCCCGCGGTCCTCGGTAAGAGAAGGAGGGACCTCGGCGCCCTTGAACAGCACCATCCAGACGTCCTTATGCATCATGTCGAAGAGCTCGCGTAGAGTCTGGTGCTGGGCCGGGTCGAACTCCCATAAGTTGAAAGCCGGTTGTTCACATGGGAGGATCTGACGGAAGAGCATGACCTGGACTATGTTGACAAGCTTAAGTTTTTTGCTTGTCATGTTCTGGATACACTTCTGGAGTCCGTCCAGCTCCACCGATGAACCCCAGGACAGGCCCTTCTCCTACCAGGAAGTGAGCCGCATGGGGATTCCGGATCGAAACTCGCGCGGCTCGGTGATGTAGAACCACCCCGATTGCCACCCCTTTATGGTCTCCACGAAGGAGCCCTCGAGCCATGTAACGTTGGGCATTTTGCCCACCATGGCTCCGCCGCATTCCGCTTGTTGGCCGCCTACTACCTTCGGCTTGATATTGAAGGTCTTCAGCCATAATTCGAAGTGGGGCCGGATGCGGAGGAAAGCCTCGCACACGACGATGAACGCTGAGATGTTGAGGATGAAATTCGGGGCCAGATCATGAAAGTCCAGCCCGTAATAGAACATGAGGCCGCGGACGAATGGATGGAGGGGAAACCCCAATCCGCGGACGAAATGGGGGAGGAAAACCACCCTTTCGTGTGGTTCCGGGGTAGGGACGATCTGCCCCGCGGCTGGCAGCGGTGCGCGATATCCGCGCCTAAGTATCCGGCTCCACGTAGCTTTTTGATGTGTCCCTCCGTGACGAAGGAGGCCATCCACTTGCCTCTCGCTCCAGAAATGTTTGGAGAGAGTTGAGGAGAAGGATGCGGATTTGGGAGCTGGAGCTCGAGTGCGCGAGAATGGATGAGCAAGGAGGAAGAAGGTGTGGGTAGAAAAATGTGAAATCTTATCCCTTTATAAGGGAGGACTAAACTATGCGCCCCCACTAGCCTGGTAAAACTCGCTTATCCCCCAAGCGCCGTAATTGATGGCATGGTTGGGTTACCCACGTCCGTATTAATGAGAATCCCGTAATAAGGGGAACACGATCTCTACTTTGACAAGACGTGTCAAGAAACCGCCTCGCGTTATGTGCGGGGCTGGTTAAAGAAAAACTGTTCAAATAATTACCGGGCTGTGGCGTGATGTCATGCTGCCAAAACTTGTCAGCAGATTAGATTTGTGGTAATATTATTCTCTCTACGGTGGTATGTGGAACTTAGTTTGCAGGGTCGGACACTATCCTTGTATTCAAACTCTTCCGTGGTGTATCCGGAGGAGGAACCCGCCTTGCAATGCTGAAGACAACACTGCCGCCGGACTCATCGTCATTGAAGCATGGTTCAGGGGCTACTGAGGGAGTCCTGGATTAGGGGGTATCCGGACAGCCAGATTATATCCTTTGGCCGTACTATTGGACTATGAAGATACAAGATTGAAGACTTCGTCCCGTGTCTGGATGGGACTCTACTTGGCGTGGAAGGCAAGCTAGGCAATACGGATATGTATATCTCCTCCTTTGTAACCAACCTTGTGTAACCCTAGTCCCCTCCGGTGTCTATATAAACCGGAGGGTTTTAGTCCGTAGGACAACATACAATCATACCATAGGCTAGCTTCTAGGGTTTAGCCTCTCTAATCTCGTGGTAGATCAACTCTTGTACTACTCATATTATCAAGAATAATAAAGAAGGATGTAGGGTTTTACCTCCATAAAGAGGGCCCGAACCTAGGTAAAACATCATGTCCCCTGCCTCCTGTTACCATCCGCCTTAGACGCACAGTTCGGGACCCCCTACCCGAGATCCGCCGGTTTTTACACCGACAATAGCCTCCACACAAAATCTAACTGTTACACATAACTTTCCAAACTCGGTGGGACCAGATGATTAAACTCGGTCGGACCGATTCAGCAAAGCTAGTGACCGTTAGGGTTTTCGGTGGGACCGACATGCAACTCGGTAGGACCGATATGATTAGGGTTAGGGCATAACGTAATCTCGGTGGGACCGATTACACAAACTCGGTGAGACCGATTTTGGTAATAAGCTAACCAGAGAGTTGGTCAGGTAAACTTGGTGGGACCGATCGCTCATTTCGGTGAGACCGATACGTTACGAAGGGAAAACAGAGAGTTTACATTGCAATCTCGGTGGGACCGATCGCTCATCTCGGTGAGATCGAAATGTTACGAGGGGAAACAAAGAGATTACAACCCCATCTCGGTGAGACCGAGATCCCTATCAGTGAGACCGATTTGCCTAGGGTTTGTGGCAGTGGCTAAGATATTTGAAACTCGGTGGCGCCGGATAGAAAGAATCGGTGGGGCCGAGTTTGACTTTTGGTTTAGGTCATATGTGGATGTGAGAAAGTAGTTGAGGGTTTTGGAGCATATCACTAAACATTTTGAGCAAGAACCTCATTAAGCAACACCTCATCCCTCCTTGATAGTATTGGCTTTTCCTATAGACTCAATGTGATCTTGGATCACTAAAATGGAATATGTAGAGTCTTAAGCTTTGAGCTTGAGCCAATCCTTTGTCCTTAGCATCTTGAAGGGGTTTCACATCCTCTAGTCCATGTCACTTCACTGTTGAACTTATCTGAAACATACTAGATAAAAATGTTAGTCCAACAAGAGATATATTGACATTAATTACCAAAACCACCCAGGGAGCACTTGTGCTTTCAATCTCCCCCTTTTTGGTAATTGATGACAACATACATCAAAGCTTTAGATCAAGATATTAAGAGTAGTAAGTAAAGCTTTGGAAAGACATGTAACTTGCATAGGCTCCCCCTGAATGTATGCAATCATGTGATTTTGGAATATAGCAGCATGTGAATGCATAAACATGACATAGTAAGCAATGTGTTACATGTATCTTGGCTATATGCATCAGAGCAAATGATGAAAATATGAGAAATGTACCTTCATGCTCATGAGTCCTTCTTACAAACAGTTTGTACATCAGCAAGACATTGTCCTTCACATGACTTTGATGCATATACTTACCTTGTGATCTTGAGTTGTCTTAGGATGGGATGAACCAGCGTAAACAAGGTTAGATAACCACGGGAAACCACAAGAGTACCAAGACTGGGATGACATGTAGAGTGAGTACTAAGTACCAAATTGGATATAGACATGTCCCCAAAGGTAAAGATGTGCAATAAATTCAAGGATTTCCTTCCCTTAGATGTCTTGCTCCCCCTGAATCTAGCATGGGATGCTGGGAGAAGATGGGGAACAGGAAATCAGAGCAAAAACAAAGCTCAAAGGAAATAAACAGAGCTAATAAAAACGAGCAAATATGAACGTGTCTTCCCCCTCTTGAAGACATGTGACTTATCTCCTCTTGAACACCAAGCATCTGGGGTCCTTGATGATTACTCTTTCTTCCCTTGAGTATTCTCACCCCTTATAGATATGATTAAGCTTTGATGTGATCTCTCTCTCCCCCTTTGACATGAATTTCCAAGAAGGGTTATTATGGATCTTTGTCATGATGGGTTTGGTCCTTGAGTCACAGAACAAAGCAGCAAGTTGAATAGGATGCTGGTCGAGGACAAGATTCATTGAGTGGAGCTAGATTAAAAAGAATTCAGAAACAAGTGGCAAGATGTTTTTCCTGCAGTGAAATCGGTAGCATCGAGTTTGGTGTTTCGGTGGCACCGAAAGGGTTCGGTTGGACCGAAGTAAACAGCCCGGTGTGACCGAGTTCATCGCAGAAAAAACACTTGTCACCTCAGCTCACTAGACAAGTAAGATCTCACAAGGATTTGCAAGGAATTTAATGCATAAGATGCAGAATAGAAAATAAAAGAGAAGAAACTAAAAATAATCTACATGAAGTTGAAGAGGAAAACAAATATGCATGAGACAAATGCAAGAGTACAGAAAAGAACACAAGAGAAATTCATGTAGAATTGGCGGTGACAAAGTCACCTATGTTAGAGTATATTGACTTAGGAGTCAAGTGAGATCACTTGATCTTTGGTCATACTCATCGTTTAAGCTCAAAATGGGGTTACCATTTTTCGTTAAAGCATCTTGATGTATTCACATCTTGTTGAGTTGCTTTATCCCATGACCTGGAGTAAAGCTTCTCTAAGATGGAATAACATACCATGGGTGGTGTTGTTGATCATGATCATGTAGTTGAACTTGTGTGTGTTGCTCAAGGTTGATGTAGCTCATCAAGAGTTGGGAGCACCACTTGAAGTTTGAGTTCATCTACCTACATGGGTTAGTTTTTGTAAGGAAGTGCACTTGTGTATCCAAAATGACAATCATGATAGAATTTGTCAAAGGATATGTTTAATGGTTGCGTGCTTCCTTGTCTTCATCCACCATTGTGTGGAAACTTGGTGATATAGAAATTGCTCAAGATGTGAGTGAGTTGCAATCTCATAGATTTCCATTCATCCAAGTACCTACACGGGTTAGGTAGCATGCAAGGTGCAAAAATATCCAAGACATAGGATAGTTAACATAAGAGAAATATCAAGGATTAGTCATAAGCTCATGCCTTGCATGTATTAAATGGAGTTCCTACTCCAAGTTTGAAGAATCAATGATGTTCAATTCACCTCTTAACCCGCAAAACACTTTCTCATCAAGTGGTTTGGTAAATATATCAGCCAATTGCTTATTGGTGCGAACATGCTTAAGATTAATGTCCCCTTTGGCAACATGATCCTGAATGAAATGATGACGAACTTCAATATGCTTAGTTCGAGAGTGTTGCACGGGATTGTGAGCAATCTTAATGGAACTTTCATTGTCACAAAGAAATGGAACATGTTTCACATATATCCCATAATCTTTAAGAGTTTGGGTCATCCAAAGTAATTGAGCACAACATGATCCAGCGGCAATGTATTCCGCTTCAGCGGTGGATAAGGATACCGAGTTTTGTTTCTTGGAGGACCAAGAGACAAGAGATCTACCAAGAAATTGACAAGTACTCAAAGTTGACTTTCTATCAACCTTGTCACCGGCATAGTCCGAATCGGAGTAGCCAACAAGATCAAAGGAAGCCCTCTTTGGATACCAGATGCCAAAATTTGGTGTATGGATTAAGTATCTCACTATCCTTTTCACATCCTTAAGATGACATTCTTTAGGAGCAGCTTCATATCGTGCACACATGCACACACTTAGCATAATATCGGGACATGAAGCACATAGATATAACAATGAACCAATCATAGAGCGATAAACCTTTTGGTCAACCGGTTCACCATCTTTGGTTAAATCAAGATGTCCACTAGTAGGCATGGGTGTAGTCATACCTTTGCATTCTTGCATACTGAACTTCATGAATAAGTCCTTGGTGTACTTCGTTTGAGATACAAAGGTGTCTTCCTTAGTTTGCTTGATTTGCAAACCGAGAAAGAATTTGAGTTCACTCATCATCGACATCTCAAACTTCTCTGACATTAGCTTTCCAAACTTTTCACTAAAATGAGGGTTAGTTGATCCAAATATAATATCATTGACATAAATTTGGCATACAAATAGTTCTCCATTAACCCTTTTAGTAAAAAGAGTAGAATCTATTTTTCCAATTTCAAAGCCTTTTTCAATAAGAAACTTGGTCAAGCATTTATACCATGCTCTAGGAGCTTGTTTAAGACCATAAACAGCTTTGTGAAGTTCGTAAACATGATTAGGTTACTTAGGATTAACAAATCCGGGAGGTTGCTTAACATAAACTTCCTCCTCAATTTCACCATTTAGAAAAGCACTTTTAATGTCCATTTGGTATAAGGTGATATCATGATGATTAGCATAGGAAAGTAAGATGTGAATGGACTCAAGTCTAGCAACAGGGGCATATGTCTCACCATAGTCCATACCTTCGACTTGAGTGTAGCCTTGGGCGACTAGGCCTGCTTTGTTATGGACAACTTGACCATCTTTATCTTGCTTGTTACGAAACACCCATTTGGTGCCAATGATGTTGTGGTTGTTGTTGGGCTTTTCAACCAATGTCCACACTTGATTTCTCTCAAAGTTGTGTAGCTATTCATGCGTAGCATTTATCCAATCTGGATCTTACAATGCTTCTTCAACCTTCATAGGTTCAATGCGAGAGATGAATGAGTAATGTTCACAAAAGTTAGCTAAACGAGTTTTTGAGCGAGTGATTCTCCCGGTTTGGATATCATTGTAGATTTGCTCGACGGGATGATCTTTAGCAATTCTTGCTCGAACTCATGAAAGCTTTTTCTTGGATCTTGGTTGAACATCTTCTTCATCTTGTTCTTCTTCTTGGCCTTCTTCATTGTTGAAATTGTCATTCTCTTGTCGTGGTGGAGAAGGAGGTTGTTGGCGTTCCTATTGATGCACTTCCTCGTTTTCTTCATCTTGATGTGTCCCACTTGTGGATGCTTCCGTATCAACCCTTGGTTCACCTTGTCGTGATATAGAAGCTTCCACTTGGACGGACGAAGTACTCTCCTTCACCTCCGTTGGACGAATCTTGCCAATAGACAAGTCTTGGATTGCTTCCGAAGGGTCTTTGTCTCCTACATCAATTGGCAATTGCTCTACTTGCGAGCCGTTAGATTCATCAAACTTCACATCTACTGTCTGTTCAACCTTTCAAGTGAAATTATTGTAGACACGGTATGTGTGAGAGTTTGAGCCATAACCATGTAGAAAACCTTCATGAGACTTAGGAGCAAATTTAGAACGACGATGCTTATCAAGAATGTAGCACTTCGAGCCGAATACTCGAAAGTATCCAACTTATGGTTTGTTACCGGTGAGGAGCTCATATGCCGTCTTACCGAGTAGCTTGTGAAGATACAAGCGATTTGTTGTATGACAAGCTGTCTCAATCGCTTCCGCCCAAAAGTGTTTTGGCGTCTTGTACTCATCAAGCATCGTTCTTGCCATCTCAATAAGAGTCCGATTCTTCCTCTCTACGATTCCATTTTGTTGAGGTGTGTACGTAGCAGAGAACTCATGTGAAATCCCTTCTTCGTCAAGAAAGGTATCCACATTTGCGTTCTTGAACTTCGTTCCGTTGTCGCGTCGAACCTTCTTGATCTTCACGTCAAATCGATTTTGGGCCTTCCTAGCGAAGTTTTTGAAGATCTTTTGGACCTGCGATTTGTCATCAAGAAAGAACACCCACGTAAATCTTGAAAAATCAACAACTATGACTAGTCAAAATGAGTTACGATCAAGACTCTTGTAAGCATTTGGACCAAAGAGATCCATGTGAAGTAGCTCGAGTGGTCTTCTCGTGATCATGATGTTCTTTGCGCGATGACTTCCTCCAACTTGTTTCCCTGCCTGACAAGCACTACAAAGTATATCCTTGTCAAATATAACATCTTTTACTCCAAGGATATGATCACCTTTAATAAGCTTGTCAAGGTTTCGCATACCAACATGACCTAATCGTCTATGCCATAACCAACCTTTAGAAGATTTAGCAATTAAGCAAGTTCTAGGTTGAGCCTTTTTAGTGAAATCAACAATGTAAAGATCACCTCTACGTAGATCGGTAAAGACCATTTTACGATTGTCTCTACAAAACACTTGGCAATCTACTTCAGTGAATAGAACATTGAAACCGAAATCAGCAAGTCTAGATACTGAAAGTAAGTTGTACCCAAGAGATTCAACGAGCATGACATTTTGTATGGAGCTATCATGTGAGATGGCCACCTTACCGAGGCCAACCACCTTACCCTTTGAGTTATCACCAAAGGTGACATATTTTCGAGGGCCGTTGTTTTCAGCAAGCTCACGGAACATATCTTTATCTCCGGTCATATGATCAGTACATCCACTATCGAGAACCCATTCCTTTCCTCCAGCCATGTAGCCGCGAAGATTTGCCATAAGACTAAAGTGTCGCATCGCATCATCAAGGTCATAGCCACTATCATCACCATCCTCATCAGAGTATCCATGTTCAACATCATCTTGTGATTGATCAATTCCTAGAGAGGGTAATTCATTAGATAAATGATCATTTCTATAGTTATCTTTATGAATTCTAATAGCTCTGGAAATGATATTGCTAATGATTCCAACATCTCCTTTGGCACTCGTAATATTAGTGAGCTCAAATAAGAAGTCACCAAAATTGGGATCATTGGAATTCATCTTAATCAAGGCAATGGATTTATGGAGAATTTCATCTAGATCTTTCAAGGAATAATTTGTAAAGAGTTCCTCAAGAAATTTCCATATGGTGTAGGCACACATAAGAGTAGGTAAACATCCAATCAAGTTTCTAGGCAAGCCTCTAGTGATAAGATTAACAATTCTAAGATTGCGAATCATGTCAATAGACTCATCAAGGGTAGGATGCATGGGATCAACATGAGGTGCACAAGGGCTAGCAATGTACTTGTTCAAAGGATAGTCATTGAAAATCTCAAGCATTTCATTTTTCCACTCATGAAAATATTCTCCATCAAGAATAGGCACTCTACGTCTAAGACTCCCAAAAGTAGACTCGTCCATCTTCCTCCAATGGTGTTTAAACCAAGGCAATGGAGACCAACGCTCTGATACCAATTGAAAGGATCGAGAAGAGGTGTCTAGGGGGTGATTAGACACTAAGTGCTAAAAGTTGCAGTTTTTTAATTCTTTAGGTTGAAGTGGAGTTTAGGCACAAGTTTAACAAACACAATACATATCAAGCAAGAATGCAAAGAGTATATGAGTAGCGGAAAGTAAAGCATGCAACTTGAAAATGCTCAAATAAGAAGTCACCAAAATTGGGATCATTGGAATTCATCTTAATCAAGGCAATGGATTTATGGAGAATTTCATCTAGATCTTTCAAGGAATAATTTGTAAAGAGTTCCTCAAGAAATTTCCATATGGTGTAGGCACACTTAAGAGTAGGCAAACAACCAATCAAGTTTCTAGGCAAGCCTCTAGTGATAAGATTAACAGTTCTAAGATTGCGAATCATGTCAATAGACTCATCAAGGGTAGGATGCATGGGATCAACATGAGGTGCACAAGGGCTAGAAATGTACTTGTTCAAAGGATAGTCATTGAAAATCTCAAGCATTTCATTTTTCCACTCATGAAAATATTCTCCATCAAGAATAGGCACTCTACGTCTAAGACTCCCAAAAGTAGACTCGTCCATCTTCCTCCAATGGTGTTTAAACCAAGGCAATGGAGACCAACGCTCTGATACCAATTGAAAGGATCGAGAAGAGGTGTCTAGGGGGGTGATTAGACACTAAGTGCTAAAAGTTGCAGTTTTTTAATTCTTTAGGTTGAAGTGGAGTTTAGGCACAAGTTTAACAAACACAATACATATCAAGCAAGCATGCAAAGAGTATATGAGCAGCGGAAAGTAAAGCATGCAACTTGCAAGAATGTAAAGAGAAGGGTTTGGAAGATTCAAACGCAATTGGAGACACAGATGTTTTTGTCGTGGATCCGATAGGTGGTGCTATCGTACATCCACGTTGACGAAGACTTCAACCCACGAAGGGTAACGGTTGTGCGAGTCCACGGAGGGATCCACCCACGAAGGGTCCACGAAGAAGCAACCTTGTCTATCCCACCATGGCCATCACCCACGAAGGACTTGCCTCACTAGCTGTAGATCTTCACGAAGTAGGCAATCTCCTTGCCCTTACAAACTCCTTGGTTCAACTCCACAATCTTGTCGGAGGCTCCCAAGTGACACCTAGCCAATCTAGGAGACACCACTCTCCAAGAAGTAACAAATGGTGTGTTGATGATGAACTCCTTGCTCTTGTGCTTCAAATGATAGTCTCCCCAACACTCAACTCTCTCTCTCACAGGATATGGATTTTGTGGAAAGAAGATTTGAGTGGAAAGCAACTTGGGGGAGGCTAGAGATCAAGATTCATATGGTAGGAATGGAATATCTTGGTCTCAACACAAGTGTAGGTGGTTCTCTCTCAGAAAATATAGGTTGGAAGTGTAGGTTTGTTCTGATGGCTCTCTCCATGAATGAAGAGGAGGTGTAGGGGTATATATAGCCTCCACACAAAATCTAACCATTATACATAACTTTCCAAACTCGGTGGGACCGAATGATTAAACTCGGACAGACCGATTTAGCAAAGCTAGTGAGCGTTAGGGTTTTCGGTGGGACCGACATGCAATTCGGTAGGACCGATATGATTAGGGTTAGGGCATAACGTAATCTCAGTGATACCGATTACACAAACTCGGTGAGACCGATTTTGGTAATAAGCTAACTAGAGAGTTGGTCAGGTAAACTCGGTGGGACCGATCGCTCATTTCGGTGAGACCGAAACATTACGAAGGGAAAACAGAGAGTTTAGATTGCAATCTCGCTGGGACCGATCGCTCATCTCGGTGAGACCGAAATGTTACAAAGGGAAACAGAGAGATTACAACCCCATCTCGGTGAGACCGAGATCCCTATCAATGATACCGATTTGCCTAGGGTTTGTGGCAGTGGCTAAGATATTTGAAACTCAGTGGCACCGGATAGAAAGAATCGGTGGGGCCGAGTTTGACTTTTGGTTTAGGTCATATGTGGATGTGAGAAAGTAGTTGAGGGTTTTGGAGCATATCACTAAGGATTTTGAGAAAGAACCTCATTAAGCAACACCTCATCCCTCCTTGATAGTATTGGCTTTTCCTATAGACTCAATGTGATCTTGGATCAATAAAATGGAAAATGTAGAGTCTTAAGCTTTGAGCTCGAGCCAATCCTTTGTCCTTAGCATCTTGAAGGGGTTTCACATCCTCTAGTCCATGCCACTTCACTGTTGAACTTATCTGAAACATACTAGGTAAAAATGTTAGTCCAACAAGAGATATGTTGACATTAATTACCAAAACCACCCAGGGAGAACTTGTGCTTTCACTTACTCATGCTCCCGTGCTTGCATTACCCAACTTTGACAAGCCCTTTGAAATTCATTGTGATGCTAGTGGTAATGGCATAGGAGGTGTGTTAATGCAAGAGAAGTGCCCCATAGCTTACTTTAGTGAAAAACTTTCTGGAGCGCAAATCAATTACCCCATTTGTGATAAAGAGTTATATGCTTTAGTGCGAGTTTTGCATGAATGGGAACACTATCTACGCCCTCATGAATTTATCATTCATACCGATCATGAAACGCTTAAATACCTTAAGGGTCAAACCAAGTTGAACAAGCGTCATGCTAAGTGGAGTGAGTTCATTGAGTCTTTTCCTTATGTTATGAAGTACATCAAAAGTAAGGAAAATGCCATGGCGGACGATCTTTCCCGCATATGCATGCTTGTTACTCAACTTGAAGTGGATGTCATTGGCTTTGAGCACATAAAAGACTTATATGTGCATGATCCCACTTTTGCTCTTCCTTATGCCAAATGTTTGAATCATACCTTTTGGGATCACTATTACATCAAAGATGGAAATCTTCTGAGAGATAACAAACTTTGAATCCCCGAGTCTTCTCTTCGTTTGTTGCTTTCGCAGGAATCTCATGGCGGGGGACTAAGGGGACAATTTGGACGCGACAAGACTTTCGCTACACTCTCCAAGAACTATTATAGGCCCAAAATGTTTAGCGACGTCAACCGCTTCACCAACCGATGCTCTACATGTCGCAAAGCTCAGTCTAAAGCTCAATCACATGGCCTTTGCATGCCTCTCCCAATTCCATACCAACCATGGGAACTTATTAGCATGGATTTTGTACTTGGATTGCCTAGAACTCGAAATGGAAAGGATTCGGTATTTGTTGTTGTGGATCGTTTCTCTAAGATGGCACATTTCATTCCTTGCAACAAGATAGACAATGCTTCACATGTTGCCAATCTCTTTTGTAGGGAAATATTGCGTCTATATGGAGTGCCAAAGACGATTGTCTCAGACCGCAACATCAAGTTCCTCAGCTACTTTTGGAAGACCCTATGCGCCAAGCTCGGAATCAAGCTACTCTTCTCCACGGCTTACCCTCCTCAAACCGACGGCCAAACGGAGGTGACCAACCGCACACTCTCCTCTCTACTTCGAGTGCTAATCAATAAGAACATCAAGGAGTGGGAGGATTGTCTACCTATCGCTGAGTTCTCCTACAACCGCGCAAGACACTCAACAACTAGCAAGTCCCCCTTCGAGGTCGTCTACGGATTCAACCCTTTGTCCCCATTGGACATTCTTCCTCTACCACTACAAGAGCGCATCAATATGGATGCAAGTACACATGTGAACCATCTTAAGAAGGTGCATGAAGATACAAGGCAAACCATCGAGCGGCAAGTACAACGACTTGCGACCAAGCGCAACATCAACAAGGACCCCATGGTACTCAGCATTGGAGATCTTGTGTGGCTACACCTTCGCAAGGACCGTTTCCCCCAGAAACGCAAGTCCAAACTTCGACCACGAGCGGATGGACCCTTCAAGGTGCTTGAACGCTAAAACAACAACGCCTACAAGATCGACCTCCCGCGCGACAAGTACTCCATGAGCGACATCTTTAATGTCAAGGATCTCTCACCCTACCACGGTGATGAGGATTTCAATCTGAGGTCAGATCTTCCCCAAGGGAGGGGAGATGATGCGGAGCATCCTACGGTCATCCTCATGGACCTTCCATCGTCTCAGGAAGTGCCAACAGGGACCCATGACTCGAGCTAGAGCTAGAGCTCTCGAGACCGAGGTGACTTCTCTCCTTAGTGATATTACATATGATCCTCTGGAGACATGGCTACTACCTAAGTCTGAGATGTTGTGCATGATTAGGTACCAAGAGGACCCTCCCGAAGATGCACGTGAAGACGGACAAGCCACCAAGTCCACGGATGAAGAGGAACATTGAAAGGAGAAGAAGGCATCTCAAGGGCCCGGACATCCGGCCCCGAGCCCGGACATCCGATCGCTAGAGACATCAGCTACAGCAGCCTTCCAGCTGTTGGACGTCTACAGGCCCCAGACATCCGACCCCAGCCTGGACATCTGGCCCCGGCCCGAAAATCTGCCCTCTCGCCCGGATATCCGGACAAGCTGCAACAGAGAACAGAAGGGAACCCCCGCCATCCCAGACATCTGGCCCCTCCAGCCTGGACATCCATCCTTCCGAGAACGCCCGGACATCCTGCCCGATGCCCGGACGTCTGGCCTCCCCTGTCTACGCATAGTGTAAGGGCCCGAGGCCCGTGTACCCCTGCTCCCACCTAGACTATATATACTCTTCTCCAACCTATGTTTTAGGGTTAGCAAAGTAGTATCCCATTTCAGATGGAGCTTTGCTCATCCACATCGGATCTACTCCACGAGAGGGACTGCGGCCCCTCTTCAGAGAAGATCCCTTTGGATTCAAGACCTCCTCACGGAGAAGACATCAAGACCTCCTCACGGAGAAGATCGTGCTACTTGTATCGTCCTTAGTTGTCTGTGGATCTTGTATCTTCCTTTGTGTTCATGGATCTAGCATATGTGTGACTATTTCTTGTTGGTTTAGTGATCCTCTTGTGTTTCCCCTTGTGTTTCCCCTCATGTTTTCCCTTGTGTTCTTCGCGGGATCGGCTCCTTTTGTGAAAGATTGTCCCCTAGGGTTCCTACCCTACATCATGGCTCCCGCCAACCGAGAGCGGGCTCTGAGGGCGGTGGCACCTTGCATCACCATCATCGTGCACCTCGAGAAGCAGAGGCACTTTGGTGGTGTTTAGGCATCCTATGCATGCGCATGTCTTGGCACAACATGGCCACTGGATCCCACTCAGATGGTGCAGATCCGTCACTGTAGCTCAAAGTGTGCGGGTGTGTTTTGTTGCATTCTCATCTCAACATAGTTGTTCCCTCTTCGTGCATGCTCATCTCAGCACCCCTCTTAATGCATGCAAAGCATGCTCCTAGTGTATTTGTGATAACCTAGTGTGGGCTCATGCACCCTTCATGCTCATCTCAGATCCCATTTTCCGTGGAGTACTGTAGCACCATACTCTCCATGTGATGTAGTCCTTGTTCTATTAACATTGATCTCACCGTTCATTCCCGACCGGACAGTCAAAAAGGGGCATGTTACATTACTTTTCATATAGTTGACATGCGCACAACATCATTTTTATCGTCATATCTTCCTACACTATCAACAAAATTATAGTATTCACGTATGAACCACTTCACATGCCTGGTAGTAGGAGTACTGTGTAAGTTCAAGTGGTTGACTTGTTCCGCACTCCTCCATCATAAGAGTGGAAACAATGGACACGCTCTATCGTGCAGATCCTCCTCGATAGTCCTCGGGAACCTTGCTACTCACTTTCGCCGATGTGTGGGACAGCCAGCACCGGGGTCCACTTGCCATGCACTAAATTACTCCGTACTAGAGTACACAATTGCAAGATAGACTACACCAGTCAAAGTGCTGCAGTAATGCCCAATGAGCGGTCAAATCACAAAAGTCCCACCTTTCCAGCAGTAAGTTGCACGGACGAAGCAACCATCATTTCACTCTTCTCCCTCATCTTCCTCTCTTGAAAAAAAACCCAACTCACTTCTCCCTCATCTTGTTCCTCATTAATTCAAGAAAACCCTGACGCGTGTCTACCATTGTTCTTCTCTCCCAAAGAAGGAAAGGTGAGCGCATCAATGTTGTTGCTTCTGGCCAAGGCCCGCTCTTGCAACCCCGTGACTGATCCTATAACTCCCTCTCTTTTCTTCTTTTGGGTTTGTGATTATGGTTTCTTTTCTTTTATTTCTATTTGAGAGTTTATTGATGGACCCTGGAGCACCGGCCGAAGTGATGTCTATGGCTCTGGCAAAAACCATTAAGGCTCGGGACACGAAGAAGCGCAAGCACCCCACCGAGACTACCGCAAACAAGCTCAAGGCTATCGCCATGTCCAAGCCCCCCTCTCCGGGATCCCTCGTTAAGCCAGTCCAGGTAATATCTCTTCTTAACGATCTTTTTGGCAATCTTGATCGTGTTTTTTCATCTAAGCAGTACTAGTACTAGTAGTACAACTTTCTGGGTGATCTTGCATGTGATTTTTATGTGCCAAATGACGGTTCTAAATTGCTCTTTTGACCAAAACATGTGAGAGGTTGACATATGATGACCCACAAGTATAGGGGATCTATCGTAGTCCTTTCGACAAGTAAGAGTGTCGAACCCAACGAGGAGCAGAAGGAAATGATAAGCACTTTTCAGCAAGGTATTCTCTGCAAGCACTGAAATTATCGGTAACAGATAGTTTTGTGATAAGGTAATTTGTAACGGGTAACAAATAGTAAAAGTAAATAAGGTGTAGCAAGATGGCCCAATCCTTTTTGTAGATAAGGACAAGCCCGGACAAACTCTTATATAAAGGAAAGCGCTCCCGAGGACACATGGGAATTATCGTCAAGCTAGTTTTCATGATGCTCATATGATTCGCGTTCGGTATTTTGATAATTTGATATGTGGGTGGACCGGTGCTTGGGTACTATCCTTCCTTGGACAAGCATCCCACTTATGATTAACCTCTATTGCAAGCATCCGCAACTACAACAGAAGTATTAAGGTAAACCTAACCATAGCATGAAACTTATGGATCCAAATCAGCCCCTTACGAAGCAACGCATAAACTAGGGTTTATGCTTCTGTCACTCTAGCAACCCATCATCTACTTATTACATCCCAATGCCTTCCTCTAGGCCCAAACAATGGTGAAGTGTCATGTAGTCGACGTTCACATAACACCACTAGAGGAAAGACAACATACATCTCATCAACATATTGAACGAATACCAAATTCACATGACTACTTATAGCAAGACTTCTCCCATGTCCTCAGGAACAAACGTAACTACTCACAAATCATATTCATGTTCATAATCAGAGGGGTATTAATATCCATAATGGATCTGAACATATGATCTTCCACCGAATAAACCAACTAGCATCAACTAGAAGGAGTAATCAACACTACTAGCAACCCACAGGTACCAGTCTGAGGCTTTGGGACAAAGATTGGATACAAGAGATGAACTAGGGTTTGAGATGAGATAGTGCTGGTGAAGATGTTGATGAAGATTGACACCCTCCTGGTGAGAGGATCGATGGTGATGACAATTGTCGGTGGGAACGACACCTATGGGATCACAAGAATCCCTACTGTGGTTAGCGGGGCGCGGGGTCGTGAGAAGAGTGGATCTAACAGGTAGCACACGGTTCGTTTATCCAGGTTCGGGCCGCGAGGATGTGTAAAACCCTACTCCTGCTTTGGTGGATTGTATATCTGTGTTCTTGAGCTAGCTATGGGGCGTGAGGAGCTCCAAAAAGCCGAATCCTTCTCCTGGTCGCCTTGGGCCTCCTTTTATAGAAAAAGGAGTTGCCACAGTGGCACACAGTAGGTGGAAAGGGTACAGTGATGCGAGGTTATCCCTCGCATTACATGACAAGGCACATTTAATGCATCTTGCTTAGGTGTCCTTGCTTTATCGGGGATGGGGGAGAGATATGCCTCGTCCGTCGCCGCTCCTTCTTGTGTCGACACGCGCCCTGGCAAGCGATGCCTGAGATGCCACGTAGGTAGGCAGGAAGCTGAGGTGGCGCCGTGGTGGGTCTTCACGAAGATCTGCATGACACCACGCAGGTGCCTGTCTAGCTGGTTGGGTCGGCAGCTGCATGCATGCGGTGGTGGAGGTTTAGTCGGCGTGGGCCTGATGGTGGCCCTGCGGGTGTCCTCGGTAAGGGCCTTGCCGGGGCCCGGCAAGGGTCTTGCCGGGGCGCCTGCTGTCATCCCCGGCAAGGCGCTTGCCGGGGGCCTTGTGGTCTTCCTCGGCTGGGATCCCGCCAAGGGTTGTCGTCTCCTTAGTGCTTATCTGATCTTGAATGTCTTCACAAAGATCTGCATGCCGCCACGGGGATGTCTCCTGAATCATTGCCCTTTGGGGGCAGTGGACTCAAGGGTGATTTGCTCCGTAGGCGCGGGACGAGTTGTCGCGGCAAGCGTCTTGCCGGGGCTGCTAGAACTATCTCCCGGCAAGGATCTTGCCAGGGGAGTCCGCTTCGTCCCCTTTGCTCTTCGTGGTCTTGGCCTTGGCGTTGTTCTAGTTCTCTTGAGCTTCGGTCTTACCCTGGCTCACCTCCCTTGCCTTGCTTGGTGTGGTGGTGCCCGTGGCTCAGACTGCCCGTGCACAGCTATAGGGGTACAAAAAGTGTACCCCTCTTTTTGTCCACCGACAGGAGCCCCCGGGCCTGGTCCACAAATAAGCGCAACGCGTTGTTGGGCTAGGCCCAAAAACGGTGCGCGGGCAGGCGGGGCGGTTTTTACCGCGGTAAGGTTCTTCGCGCGCTGCGCTTCCCACGACTCCCGCGCGTGGCGCGGCGTGGGGAGGTGCGTGTGACGTGGGCAGCATGCGTGGGGTTGGTTCCCGTGGGCATGCGTCACACCATAGTTAATGTGAAAGGAGGCGGCCTGTGTTTTCCCCCATAAAAAAGGAATAACCGCGGGCGCGCTGCTCACTTTCTCCTCTTTCCTCGTGCCTTTTCCAATCTCAGAGCCGCCGTTTCCTCTCTTCCTTCCTTCCTAAGCTTCCGCTGTCGCCCGCCGTCGTTGCTTCGCCATCCCCCTTCCTCAGCCCTCTAAACTTCTTGGCCACCATGGCGCCCAAATCCGTCAAGGGCAAGGGGGTGGCTAAGGGCGCTGGGACTATGGAGCCGCCGGAGAGCGCGCTGTCGGGGGACTGGACGAAGTCCGCCTTTTTCTTCCCCTCGACGGTTGATATTCATGAGCTCCGGGCCTCCTTCAGGCCCCTATGGTGAGCGAAGATGGGGGGAGAGAATTCGGGACACCCGGCGACGCGCGTCATTCCTACTGCTTGAGCCGATCCTGCTCCAAATCGGTATCCCTTTTTCGTCGATTATCTTTCTTGTGGGTTATGCCCCCCTTTCTCCGATTTCTTCTGCGACATTATGCACACCTTCGGCTTTCGCCTCTTCAATTTTACTCTGAATGTGGCGGCGTGCATGGCTTTCTTCGCGCATCTTTGCGAAGGCTTTGCCGGGGTGCAGCCCAACATGGCGCTCTTCCGCCATTATTTCTTCCCTCGGATCCAGCCGGGAGGTGCCGTCTCTGGTTGCACCACCTGGATCCCAAGATCCAAGGGGGCCTACCCGGACGGTGCCATGAAGGAGAGGTGGGAGGAATGGCGTGGCCGATGGTGCTGGATTGAGGATGAAAACCCGCCGGAATTCTGCAAGGTCCGCCGAGTGCCGCCGGTCCGCGACAGCGATTGGAGTGATGTCGACATCGCCGGCGGGAGGCTCACTATCGCCACCAGCAGGATTTTCCGGCTCACCCGGGCTGGACTCACCCTTGAGATGATCGGGGCGGACTTCATTCGCCGCTGGATCGCCCCGTTGCACAACAAGGGGAGGCCAGCTTGGCTCTTTGCGAATCCTGCTGAAATTATGCGACTCCGCCCCGGCCTCGATCACAACTTCACAGTGCTGGCGCATGCCCACTTCTGCCAGCGGCTTTTCCAGCTTGATGTGGGTTGCGATGGTGAGGTCGAACGGACCGGCAAGGCCGCGAGGGCTGCCGCAAAGGTTGGCAAGGCCCTCAAGGGGCCGTTTTTCAAGCTGACGGCGGGGGTGGTCCCATTGTGCAACAATTCACGTCGGTCCGAGATCATCGCTATGATGTCGGACTGTAACGCGCACGGCCCTGTCCCGAGCTGGAAGGAGCCGAAGGATGCTGATGTGCAGCAATTCTTTGACACCCTGATCGAGGTGTATGTCAATGCTGACGCCGAGCGGTGGCTTGTCATGGACACCACCCAGGCAGAGCTGGACTACATCACCACTAGGGCGAGGGAGGCACAGCTTGCCATGGAGACCGGCAGCACCGGGGGTGTGGAGGACAAGGCGGCAACGACTGCGGAGGAAGAGGAGCTCACCCGGTGGGCGGTGGCCTCCGAGGAGGTCAGCAGCACCGACACTGGAGCTCCGCTCGTCGAAGATGTGGCCGACGAGTCATTGTCAGAGGAGGATGTGGCGGTGGGCTTGACGCCAACCAGGGGAAGAGGGCGAATCATGCGACGGGCTGGCTCTGGCGAGCCAGTCCGGCCCGGTAGGGCTACACGGCCTCAATTGACCCTGAAGGGGTCTGGGCATCACACGAGGGCCACGACAGCCAAGAGGCTGACAAAGGCTGCTGAGAAGAAGAAGACAACAGCCCCTTCCTCATCTGGACGCGCACAAACCCCACCGTCTTCGCCTCCTCTGGCAGATGTCGACTCGGATGTTGACCGGAGGTCACTTTTGACCTCGGGCCTCTCAGCCCGAAGAGAAAAAGGAAAGTGGTGGAAGAGGAGGAGGTGGATGACGAGTAAGTACTCCGTTCCTTACTGCCATTTCCATTCCTCTGAATTAAGTCACTCATCTTGATCCGTTTTTGCTTTCGCAGGGATGCAGAGATGTTGGCCCAGAGGGTGAAGAGGGCGAAGGCCTCGGCGAGAAGTCAGCCCCAGCTGGGGCTTCAAAGACGCCACTGGTGGTGTTGAGCAGCCCGGACAGCAGCCCCCGGCACAGCCCCCAGCGTAAGTTCGTCACCCTCCTCTTATTCGACATGTGGTAGGCGTTCGATGCTATGGTGTTGACCTTGTCGGGTTTGCAGGAGGGGAGCGGCTGCAGGAGGATCCGCAGAGGGCTACCCCCAACACACCACCCCCATCGACTATGCCGCAGCGAGGGGCGTCCTCGGCAAGGGCATCAATCACGGAGCCCACACCCATGGAGGAAGAGGGGAACTTGGGCGCTGGTGACTCTGTCACAGCGCCAGATGCTGGCGGGGAGGGGACTTCTGCTTCACAGCCTGGCATTAGTGAGTCGCCTGTCCTCCGTCTCTGTTTTTTCCTTATTCTTTTTCTTGGCTTCAATGCTCCCATTACTACCCAGGCCCTCCCTTAATAGATATGGAGGACGTGGATACTGTTGTTGGGAATATCGCTGAGGAGGCCACGGTGGAGGCCGCCAAGGATGCTGCCGAGGACACCGCTGCGGGGGCCGCCAAGGCGACCGACGAGGCTTCTGCTGAGGGTGCCAGCGGTGGGCCTGCCGGGGAAGCCAGCAAGGCCACCGCCGAGGAAGAGGTGGTTGATGATCAGCCTCCCTCCTCCTCAACCTCGGGCCCCGGCAGATACCTAAAGGTGGGCGACGATCTTTTCGTCCATCTTCCAGGGGCGTCAAGTTCCGGAGCGCCCTCCGAAGGGGAAGTCTTTGACGGCGAGGTGCTTGCCGCCACCGGGCTCGAGGTATTCGATGAGCCGGGCATTGGCGGTGATGGTTCTCCAGAAGAGCAGCTTTTCCGCGCTATGGGGGCCAACTTCCGAAAACTCCAGGCGCTCTAACGTGTCCGTCTGGACAAGGTAAGTCCAGGACGGCAACGGTAGACCAGGCGGAGGTGGATTTCAAGGCGCGCATTGCTGAGACGCAGACCTGGTTCCACCAGACTCGCGAGGAGCAGAGGGCCTTTCAGGAGGAATTGGCCAAGCGCAATGTTGAGCTCACCATGAAGATGGCTGACATCGAGAGGGCCCAGGAAAAGGCGGCGAACTTGGCTGCCGCGGCCGAGGCCGTCCGGAACCAGCATCAAGCCGCACTAGATTCCGAGGAAGAGGACCTCACCGTGCGTGAGGCGAAGCTTTCCGTAGCGCTCCGTGGCAAGGATGAGGAGCTCGAGGCCCTTGTCGCGTGGCGGACTCGCGAGCTGGAGCAGAGGCACAAGGAGGCACTCGATGCCCAGGCTCTGGCCCATGCCGGCAAAGTAAGGGAGTTGGAGGTGGCGCAGGACGAGCTGAAGGAGCAGGCCCTCAAGCTATCCAACGAGAAGAGCACGCTCAACAGCGCCTTGGTGGAGGCGCAACGAGCGGTCATCAGCAGGGCTGGGGAGCTCTCCGAAGCGCAAAACTCCGTCAGAGATCTCAAGCTGAAGCTGGAGGATCTCGAGAAGATGTTGTCGGAGAGCTGGGCTTGGGAGGAGACCTTGACCAGGAGTCTGGAGGAGGAGAAGCAACTACGGGGAACGAGGCCGCCTCCCACCAGGAATATGTGGTGGGCGAGAACAGATGGATCATCCGTCTGGAGGATGTCGCCGGCAGGGTCACCTCGCAGTTGGCCACCATGGGGATGCCAAACGTGAGGTACGCCCCTGAGCGCAGCGGGACCATCAACTCCAAGCTGACCCTGTTCTTCGAGGGCATCCTTGGAGCCTTGGCTTATCTTCACTCCAACCGAGCGGCCACGTTGGCCGGGGAAGCCCGGCAACTTTGCCGGGGGGTCATGACCAAGGTCCTCACCAAGATGGCGTACTGGAATCCCGACCTTGACTTCGATGCCGCGATGGATAGCTTGCCGGATGGTATTGACCTCACGGTGCTCAAGGAGCGCATCAAGCCCGTCATCAGCAGCATCGACGAAATCAAGACGGTGGAAGGCCAGCGTCGGGATTAGGCATCCCATTCTTCACCGCCGCTGCAGGTTCACGACCAAGACAAATTTCATCTTTAGTTATAACCGCAGCAATGATGTGATGTAATATAACTTTGCAGTACTTTTGGAATTATGCATGTTATTTTCCTGTTTGTTGCCTCTTTGTACGTCCACCCTACGCCAACTGGGTAAGCTTGCCGGCGCAGAAACCCAAGGCGGTGTCATGGGGATGGGTCCCCATTGGTCTGCCGGGTGAGCATGCTGCCGGGTGAGCCACCTTACCACCTTTGACGCAACCGCTCGAACTGTCGAGTTTGACTCGAGTCAGAGTCGAGAGCCTTGCCAATTGCGGAAGGCTACCCTACCGTTTTCAACGCAGCCATTTGAACTGTTGAGCGGACTCGAAACAAAACAAAGGCATTGCCGATCGGGGAAGGCCCCATTTGCATACATGTTTCTTTTTGTACAAAGAACGACAGCTCTGAGGATAATAACTTTATATAATAGAATGGAAATATTCGGGGTCCAATGTAACTTAGCTTCTGTTTGTAGTCGCTCGAGCGCTGATCTTCCGGCCTCCTTCCCTCTCTAAGAGCCACGAAGACGAAGGAGTGCTAGGCTGATTGCTAGAGCCGATTCTCACAACTGCGCCCCCCTACCTGGCGCGCCAGAGATGTCGGTGGGAATGACACCTATGGGATCACAAGAATCCCTACTGTGGTTAGCGGGGCGCGGGGTCTTGAGAAGAGCGGATCTAACAGCTAGCACACGGTTCGTTTATCCAGGTTCGGGCCGCGAGGATGCGTAAAACCCTACTCCTGCTTTGGTGGATTGTATATCTATGTTCTTGAGCTAGCTATGGGGCGTGAGGAGCTCCAAAAAGCCGAATCCTTCTCCTGGTCGCCTCGGGCCTCCTTTTGTAGAAAAAGGGGTTGCCATAGTGGCACATAGGAGGTGGAAAGGGTACAGTGATGCGAGGTTATCCCTCGCATTACATGACAAGGCGCATTTAATGCATCTTGCTTAGGTGCCCTTGCTTTATCGGGGACGGGGGAGAGATCTGTCTCGTCCATCGCCGCTCCTTCTTGTGTCGACACGCGCCCTGGCCAGCGATGCCTGAGATGCCACGTAGGTAGGCATGCAGCTGAGGTGGCACAGTGGTGGGTCTTCACGAAGATCTGCATGCCGCCATGCAGGTGCCTGCCCAGCTGGTTGGGTCGGCAGCTGCATGCATGCGGTGGTGGAGGTTCAGTCGGTGTGGGCCTGATGGTGGCCCTGCGGGTGTCCTCGGTAAGGGCCTTGCCGGGGCGCCTGCTGTCATCCCTGGCAAGGCGCTTGCCGGGGGCTTTGTGGTCTTCCTCAACTAGGATCCCGCCAAGGGTTGTCGTCTCCTTAGTGCGTATCTGATCTTGAATGTCTTCATAAAGATCCGCATGCCTCCATGGGGATGTCTCCCGAATCCTTGCCATGTGGGGGCAGTGGACTCAAGGGTGATTTGCTCCGTAGGCGCGGGACGAGTTGCCGCGGCAAGGGTGTTGCCGGGGCTGCTAGAACTATCTCCCGGCATGGATCTTGCCGGGGGAGTCCGCTTCGTCCCCTTTGCTCTTCGTGGTCTTGGCCTTGGCGTTGTTCTAGTTCTCTTGAGCTTTGGTCTTACCCTGGCTCGCCTCCCTTGCCTTGCTTGGTGTGGTGGTGCCCATGGCTCAGACTGCCCGTGCACAGCTATAGGGGTACAAAAAGTGTACCCCTCTTTTTGTACACCGACAACAATGGTGATGATTTGCCCCTCCCGGAGAGAAGTTTCCCTGGCAGAACAGCTCCGCCGGAGCCCTAGATTGGTTCCACCAAGGTTCCGCCTCGTGGCGGCGGAGTTTCGTCCCGTGAGCTTGCTTAAGATTTTTTTTCCTCGACGAAAGACTCTATATAGCCAAAGATGGGCATCAAAGGGCTGCCAGGGGGCCCACGAGGCAGGGGTGCGCTGCCCACCCTCGTGGACGGTGGGTGGCCCCCCTCTGGTACTTCTTTCGCCCAATATTTTTTATATATTCTAAAATGTGCTCCCGTGAAGTTTTAGGACTTTTGGAGATGTGCAGAATAGTCTCTAATATTTGCTCCTTTTCCAGCCCAGAATTCCTGCTGCCGGCATTCCCCCTCTTCATGTAAACCTTGTAAAATATGAGAGAATAGGCATAAGTATTGTGACATAATGTGTAATAACAGCCCATAATGCAATAAATATCGATATAAAAGCATGATGCAAAATGGACGTATCAACTCCCCCAAGCTTAGACCTCGCTTGTCCTCAAGCGAAAGCCAAAATCGAAAAATATGTCCACATGTTTAGAGATAGAGGTGTCGATAAAATACAATACGGACATGAGGGCATCATGATCATTCTTAGAACAACATATATATATATTGTCATATGATCTCTTACGCTAAGGTAACAATTCAATCACAATTTCAAGTATGAATCATAAACTTCATTGAGAACCAACAAACTCTAATCTCAGTCATTGAGGCAATTGCAATTTATCATAACATCAGAAAGAGTCAATAAGAGCTTTTCAGCAAGTCCACATACTCAACCATCATTTAGTCTTTCACAATTGCTAACACTCACGCGATATTCATGGTTATGAAGTTTTAATCGGACACGGAGAAAGATAGGAGCTTATAGTTTTGCCTCCCAACCTTTTACCTCAAGGGTAATGTCAACAATAATAGTTCATGAAAACTCACATCCAATTAGCTATATATATCAGGATCTTTCCAACACATTGTGCTTGCCAAAGGATAAAATGTAAAAAGGAGAGGTGAAGATCACCATGACTCTTGCATGAAGTATAGGACAAGAATAAAAAGATAGGCCCTTCGCAGAGGGAAGCAGAGGTTGTCATGTGCTTTTATGGTTGGATGCACAAAATCTAAATGCAAAAGAACATCACTTTATATTGCCACTTGTGATATGGACCTTTATTATGCAGTCTGTCTCTTTTATTTCTTCTACATCACAAGATCGTATAAAGCTTATTTTCTCCTCACTAATAAATCATACATATTTAGAGAGCAATTTTTATTGCTTGCAATGATGACAACTTACTTGAAGGATCTTACTCAATCCATAGGTAGATATGGCCGTAGACTTGGTCACTACGCTCGAGGTGGTGACCAATGCGCCCATAATGGATGGCCCTGAGTTCGTGGCAGTCATTGCTGTTGTGGCTGTGCATGTTGTGGAAGACGCAGAACGGGCGGTTGCCCTTGGATGACTCCGGGTGGTTGCAGCCGCGCTTCATCTCTAGCTCGGCCATGAGCTCGGCTGGCCCCTTGCACTTCACATCCTTGGCCTTGGTCTTCTTGTCTTCTGGTTCGACCTTTGGAAGCTCCAGGAGAGAGAGATGACCCTCGTCAGCTCCCGCACACTTGGTTGCCATGTTGAACATCTCCAGAGCCGTGCACAGGTCCTTGAAGGAAATATGCCCTAGAGGCAATAATAAAGGTGTTATTTATATTTCCTTATATCATGACAAATGTTTATGTATTCATGCTAGAATTGCATTAAACGGAAACTTGATACATGTGTGAATACATAGACAAAACATAGTGTCCCTATTATGCCTCTACTTGACTAGCTCGTTAATCAAAGATGGTTAAGTTTCCTGACCATAGACATGTGGTGCCATTTGATGAACCGGATCACATCATTAGGAGAACGATGTGATGGACAAGACCCATTCGTTATCTTAGCATAATGATCGTTAAGTTTTATTGCTATTGCTTTCTTCATGACTTATACATATTCCTCCGACTATGAGATTGTGCAACTCCCGAATACCGTAGGAACACCTTGTGTGCTATCAAACATTACAACGTAACTGGGTGATTATAAAGATGCTCTACATGTGTCTCCGAAGGTGTTTGTTGGTTTGGCATAGATTGAGATTAGGATTTGTCACTCCGAATATCGGAGAGGTATCTTTGGGCCCTCTCGGTAATGCACATCACTATAAGCCTTGCAAGCAATGTAACTAATGAGTTAGTTGCGGTATGATACATTACGGAACTAGTAAAGAGACTTGCCGGTAATGAGGTTGAACTAGGTATAAGCATACCAACGATTGAATCTCGGGCAAGTAACATACCGATGACAAAGGGAATAACGTATGTTGTTATTGCGGTTTGACCGATAAAGATCTTCATAGAATATGTAGGAACCAATATGAGGATCCAGGTTCTGCTATTGGTTATTGACCAGAGATGTGTCTCGGTCATGTCTACATAGTTCTCGAACTCGTAGGGTCCGCACGCTTAACGTTAGATGATGATTTTTATTATGAGTTATGTGTTTTCGTGACCGAAGATTGTTTGGAGGCTCGGATGAGATCACGGACATGACGAGGAGTCTCGAAATGGTATAGAGGTAAAGATTGATATATTGGACGATAGTATTTGGACACCGAAATGGTTTTGGATATTTATCGGAGTACCGAAGGGTTACTGAAACCCCCCAGGGAAGTAATGGGCCAACATGGGCCATAGGGGAGAGAGAGGGGAGCCCACAAGGGGTGGCCTCCCATGGGCTATCTGAATTGGACAAGGGGAAGGGGAGCAGCCCCCCTTTCCTTTTCCCCTCTCCCTCTCCTTCCCACTTTCCCCCTCCATGAGAAGGAAAAAAAGGGGGGCGAATCCTACTAGGGCTGGAGTCCTAGTAGGACTCCCCCCTCTTGGCGCGCCCCCTGGTGGCCGGCCCCCTCCTCTCCCTCCTTTATATACGTGGGCAGGGCACCCCTTGGAGACACACCAATTGTTCCAAGCCATGTGCGGCATCTCTCTCCATGGTTTACTCCTCCGGTCATATTCACGTAGTGCTTAGGCGAAGCGCTATGTGGATCACATCACCATCACTGTCACCACACCGTCGTGCTGACGAAACTCTCCCGCGACCCTCTCCTAGATCAAGAGATCGAGGGACATCATCGAGCTGAGCGTGTGCTGAATTCGGAGGTGTCGTACGTTTGGTACTTGATCGGTTGGATCACGAAGACGTTCGACTACATCAACCGTGTTAACCTAATGCTTCTGCTTTCGGTCTACGAGGGTACATGGACACACTCTCCCCCTCTCATTGCTATGCATCTCCTAGATAGATCTTGCGTGATCGTAGGATTTTTTTGAAATTGCATGCTACGTTCCCCAACAGTGGTATCAGAGCCAGGTCTATGCGTAGATGACATGCACGAGTAGAACACAAAGAGTTGTGGGTGATAATAGTCATACTGCTTACCACCAACGTCTTATTTTGATTCGACGCTATTGTTGGATGAAGCGGCCCGGACCAACCTTACATGACCGCGTTCATGAGACCGGTTCCACCGACAGACATGCAACTTGTTTTACATAAAGGTGGTCGGCGGGTGTCTGTTTCTCCAACTTTAGTTGAATCGAATTTGACTACGGTCGGTCCTTGTTGAAGGTTAAAATAGCAAACTTGACAAAAAATCGTTGTGGTTTTGATGCCTAGGCAAGAACGGTTCTTGCTAGAAGCCCGTAGCAGCCACGTAAAACTTGCAACAACAAAGTAGAGGATGTCTAACTTGTTTTTGCAGGGCATGTTGTGATGTGATATGGTCAATACATGATGTGATATAAATTATAGTATGTGATGATCATGTTTTTAAAAAGTTATCAGCAACTGGCAGGAGCCTTATGGTTGTTGCTTTATTGTATGAAATGCAATCACCATGTAATTTCTTTACTTTATCAGTATGCGGTAGCAATAGTTGTAGAAGCAATAGTTGGCGAGACGACAACGATGCTACAATGGAGATCAAGGTGTCAAGCGGGTGACAATGGAGATCATGACGGTGCTTTAGAGATGGAGATCAAAGACACAAGATGATGATGGCCATATCATGTCACATATTTTGATTGCATGTGATGTTTATCTTTTATGCATCTTATTTTTCTTAGTACAGCGGTATCATTATAAGATGACCCCTCACTAAATTTCAAGGTATAAGTTTTCTCCCTGAGTATGCACCGTTGCTACAGTTTGTTGTGCTGACACACCACGTGATGATTGGTTGTGATAAGCTCTACATTCACATACAACGGGTGTTAGACAGTTTTGCACGTGCACAATACTCATGTTAAACTTGACGAGCCTAGCATGTATAGATATGGCCTCGAAACACTGAGACCGAAAGTTCGAACATGAATCATATAGTAGACATGATCAACATAGAGATGTTCACCATTGATAACTACTCATCTCACGTGATGATCGGACATGGTTTAGTTGACATGGATCACGTGATCATTAGATGACTAGAGGGATGTCTGTCTAAGTGGGAGTTCTTAAGTAATATGATTAATTGAACTTAAATTTATCGTGAACTTAGTCCTGATAGTTTTTGCATATCTACATTATTGTA
Source organism: Triticum aestivum (assembly GCF_018294505.1). Taxonomy (NCBI): domain Eukaryota; kingdom Viridiplantae; phylum Streptophyta; class Magnoliopsida; order Poales; family Poaceae; genus Triticum; species Triticum aestivum. The sequence goes on along the minus strand of NC_057800.1, from coordinate 272,059,148 downwards.
GATCAATGGCCTGTGCTACCGTTCCCTAGAATTTTAATGCGTTCCTAGAGAAAGCTAAGTTGAAAGATGATGGTAGCAACTACACAGACTGGGTCCGTAACTTGAGGATTATCCTCATTGCCGCACAGAAGAATTACATCCTGGAAGCACCGCTAGGTGCAAGGCCTGCCGCGGGAGCAACTCCGGACGTTATGAACGTCTGGCAAGCTAAATCTGATGACTACTCGATAGTTCAGTGTGCCATGCTTTACGACTTAGAATCGGGACTTCAAAGGCGTTTTGAACGTCATGAAGCATATGAAATGTTCCAAGAGTTGAAGTTAATATTTCACGAAAATGCCCGAGTTGAGAATATGAAATCTTCAACAAGTTCTATAGCTGCAAGTTGCAGGAGAACAGTTTTGTCAGTGAACAGATACTCAAAATGTCTGGGTACCATAACCACTTGACTCAGATGGGAGTTAATCTTCCGGATGATAGTGTCATTGGTAGAGTTCTTCAATCAGTACCACCAAGTTATAAAGCCTTCGTGATGAACTATAATATGCAAGGGATGGAAAAGACAATTCCCGAGCTCTTCGCAATGCTTAAGGCTGTGGAGGTAGAAATCAAGAAGTAGCATCAAGTGTTGATGGTTAACAAGACCACTAGTTTCAAGAAAAAGGGCAAAGGGAAGAAGGGGAACTTCAAGAAAAATAGCAAGCAAATTGCTACTCCCAGGAAGAAGCCCAAGTCTGGACCTAAACCTTAAACTGAGTGCTTCTACTGCAAAGGGACTGGTCACTTGAAGCGGGACTGCCCCAAGAATTTGGCGGATAAGAAGGATGGCAAAGTGAAAGGTATATTTGATATACATGTTATTGATGTGTACCTTACTAATGCTCGTAGTAGCGCATGGGTATTTGATACTGGTTCTATTGCTCATATTTGCAACTCGAAAGAGGGGCTACAGATTAAACGAAGATTGGCTAAGGACGAGGTGACAATGCGCGTCGAAAATGGTTCCAAGGTCGATGTGATCGCCGTCGGCACGCTACCTCTACATCTACCTTCAGGATTAGTTTTAGACCTGAATAATTGTTATTTGGTGCCAGCGTTGAGCATGAACATTATATCTGGATCTTGTTTGATGCGAGACGGCTATTAATTTAAATCAGAGAATAATATTTATTCTATTTATATGAGTAATATCTTTTATGGTCATGCACCCTTGATGAGTGGTCTATTTTTGTTGAATCTCGATCGTAGTGATACACATATTCATAATAATGAAGCCAAAAGATGCAAAGTTAATAATGACAGTGCAACTTATTTGTGGCACTGCCGTTTAGGTCATATTGGTGTAAAGCGCATGAAGAAACTCCATGCTGATGGGATTTTCGAATCACTTGATACTTGCGAACCATGCCTCATGGGCAAGATGACTAAAACTCCGTTCTCCGGAACAATGGAGCGAGCCACTGACTTATTGGAAATAACACATACTGATGTATGCGGTCCGATGAGTGTTGAGGCTCACGGCGGGTATCGTTATTTTCTGACCTTCACAGATGATTTGAGCAGATATGGGTATATCTACTTCATGAAACATAAGTCTGAAACATTTGATAAGTTCAAAGAATTTTAGAGTGAAGTGGAAAATCATCGTAACAACACAATAAAGTTTCTACGATCTGATCGTGGAGGCGAATATTTGAGTTACGAGTTTGGTCTTTATTTGAAACAATGTGGAATAGTTTCGCAACTCACGCCACCTGGAACACCACAGCGTAATGGTGTGTCCGAACATCGTAACCGTACTTTATTAGATATGGTGCGATCTATGATGTCTCTTACTGATTTACCACTATTGTTTTCGGGTTATGCTTTAGAGATGGCTGCATTGACGTTAAATAGGGCGCCATCTAAAGCTGTTGAGATGACACCACATGAACTGTGGTTTGGCAAGAAACCTAAGCTATTGTTTCTTAAAGTTCGGGGTTGCGATGCTTATGTGAAAAAGCTTCAGCCTGATAAGCTCGAACCCAAATCAGAGAAAAGCTTCTTCATAGGATACCCAAAGGAAACTGTTGGGTACACCTTTTATCACTGATCCGAAGGCAAGATATTCGTTGCTAAGAATGGGTCCTTTCTAGAGAAGGAGTTTCTCTCGAAATAAGTGAGTGGGAGGAAAGTAGAACTTGATGATGTAGTTATATATTCTCTTGAATTGGAAAGTAGTTCATCACAGAAATCAGTTCCAATGATACCTACACCAATTAGTGAGGAAGTTAATGATGATGATCATGAAACTTCAGATCAAGTTACTACCGAACCTCGTAGGTCAACCAGAGTACGTTCCGCACCAGAGTGGTATGGTAATCCTATTCTGGAAGTCATGTTACTAGACCATGATGAACATACGAACTATGAGGAAGCGATGATAAGCCTAGATTTTGCGAAATGGCTTGAGGCCATGAAATCTGAGATGGGTTCCATGTATGAGAACAAAGTGTGGACTTTGGTTGACTTGCCCGATGATCGGCAAGCCATAGAGAATAAATGGATCTTGAAGAAGAAGACTGACGCTGACGGTAATGTTACTGTCTACAAAGCTCGACTTGTTGCGAAAGGTTTTCGACAAGTTCAAGGAGTTGACTACGATGAGGCCCTCTCACCTGTAGTGACGCTTAAGTCTGTCTGAATCATGTTAGCAATTGCCGCATTTTATGATTATGAAATTTGGCAAATGGATGTCAAAACTGCATTCCTTAATGGATTTCTTAAATAAGAGTTGTATATGATGAAACTAGAAGGTTTTGTCGATCCTAAAGGTGCTAGCAAAGTGTGCAAGCTCCAGCGATCCATTTATGGACAGGTGCAAGCATCTCGGAGTTTGAATATATGCTTTGATAGTGTGATCAAAGCATATGGTTTTATAAAGACTTTTGGAGAATCCTGTATTTACAAGAAAGTGAATGGGATCTCTGTAGCAATTCTAATATTATATGTGGATGACATATTGTTGATTGGGAATAATACATAATTTCTGGATAGCATAAAAGGATACTTGAATAAGAATTTTTCAATGAAAGACATCGGTGAAGCTGCTTATATATTGGGCATCCAGATCTATAGAGATAGATCAAGACGCTTAATTGGACTTTCATAAAGCACATACCTTGATAAAGTTTTGCAGAAGTTCAAAATGGATCAGTCAAAGAAAGGGTTCTTGCCTGTGTTACAAGGTGTGAAGTTGAGTCATACTCAATGCCCAACCACTGCAGAAGATAGAGATCAGCCATAGGTTCTATCATGTATGCAATATTGTGTACCAGACCTGATGTGTGCCTTGTATAAGTTTAGCAGGGAGGTACCAAAGTAATCCAGGAGTGGATCACTGGACAGCGGTCAAGAACATCCTGAAATATACGAAAAGGACTACGAATATGTTTCTCGTTTATGAAGGTGACAAAGAGCTTATCATAAATGGTTACGTCGATGCTAGCTTTGACACAGATCAAGATGAATCTAAGTCACAAACCGGATACGTATTTATATTGAATGGTGGAGCTATCAGTTGGTGCAGTTCCAAGCAGAGCGTCATTGACGGGATCTACGTGTGAAGCGGAGTACATAGCTGCTTCAGAAGCAGCAAATGAAGGAGTCTGGATGAAGGAGTTCATATCCGATCTAGGTGTAATACCTAGTGCATCTGGTCCATGAGAATCTTTTGTGACAATACTGGAGCAATTGCCTTGGCGAAGGAATCCAGATTTGAAAAAAGAACCAAACACATAAAGAGACGCTGCAACTCCATTCGTGATCAAGTCAAGGAGGGAGACATAGAGATTTGCAAAATACATAAGGATCTTGATGTAGCAGACTCGTTGACTAAGCCTCTTCCACGAGCAAAACATGATCAGCACCAAGACTCCATGGGTGTTAGAATCATTACAATGTAATCTAGATTAATGACTCTAGCGCAATGGGAGACTGAAGGAAATATGCCCTAGAGGCAATAATAAAGTTTTTATTTATATTTCCTTATATCATGATAAATGTTTATTATTCATGCTAGAATTGAATTAACCGAAAACTTGATACATGTGTGAATACATAGACAAAACATAGTGTCCCTAGTATGCCTCTACTTGACTAGCTCGTTAATCAAAGATGGTTAAGTTTACTGACCATAGACATGTGTTGTCATTTGATGAACGGGGTCACATCATTAGGAGAATGATGTGATGGACAAGACCCATTAGTTAGCTTAGCATAATGATTGTTAAGTTTTATTGCTATTGCTTTCTTCATGACTTATACATATTCCTCTGACTATGAGATTATGCAACTCCCGAATACCGGAGGAACACCTTGTGTGCTATCAAATGTCACAACGTAATTGGGTGATTATAAAGATGCTCTATAGGTGTCTCTGAAGGTGTTTGTTGGGTTGGCATAGATCGTGATTAGGATTTGTCAATCCGAGTATCGGAGAGGTATCTCTGGGCCCTCTCGGTAATGCACATCACTATAAACCTTGCAAGCAATGTGACTAATGAGTTAGTTGTGGGATGATACATTATGGAACAACTAAAGAGACTTGTCGGTAATGAGATTGAACTAGGTATAAGGATACCGACGATCGAATCTCGGGCAAGTAACATGTCGATGACAAAGGGAATAATGTATGTTGTTATTGCGGTTTGACCGATAAAGATCTTTGTAGAATATGTAGGAACCAATATGAGCATCCAGGTTTCGCTATTGGTTATTGACCAGAGATATGTCTCGGTCATGTCTACATAGTTCTCGAACCCGTAGGGTCTGCACGCTTAACGTTCGATGACGATTTGTGTTATGAGTTATGTGTTTTGGTGATCGAAGATTGTTCGGAGTCCCGGATGAGATAACAGACATGACGAGGAGTCTTGAAATGGTAGAGAGGTAAATATTGATATATTGGGCGACATTATTTGGACACCGGAATGGTTTCGAGACGTTTGGGATATTTATCGGAGTACCGAGGGGTTACCGGAACCCCCCGGGGAAGTAATGGGTCAACATGGGCCATAGGGGAGAGAGAGAGAGGGGAACCCACAAGTGGTGGCGCCCCCTTGGGTTGTCCAAATTGGACAAGGGGAAGGGGCATGGCCCCCCTTTCCTTTCCCCCTCTCCCTCTCCTTCCCTCTTTCCCCGTCCATGAGAATGAAAAAAGGGGGGTGAATCCTACTAGGGCTGGAGTCCTAGTAGGACTCCCCCCTCTTGGCGCGCCTCCTGGTGGCCAGCCTCCTCCTCTCTCTCCTTTATATATGTGGGTAGGGCACCCCTTGAAGACACACCAATTTTTCCAAGATGTGTGCGGTGTCTCTCTCCATGGTTTACTCCTCCGATCATATTCACATAGTGCTTAGGCGAAGCCCTGCACGGATCACATCACCATCACTGTCACCATGCTGTCGTGCTGATGAAACTCTCCCTGGACCCTCTGCTGGATCAAGAGTTCGAGGGGCTTCATCGAGCGGAACGTGTGCGGAACTCGGAGGTGCCGTACGTTCGGTACTTGATCGGTTGGATCACGAAGACGTTCAACTACATTAACCATGTTAACCTAATGCTTCCGCTTTCGGTCTACGAGGGTACGTGGACACACTCTCCCCCTATCGTTGCTATGCATCTCCTAGATAGACCTTGCATGATCGTAGGAATTTTTTTTTAAATTGCAGGCTATGTTCCCCAACAGTCCTCGTGTATGGCAAGCTCCTCCTTCATCTTGACGTCGCGGACGCCATCAGTGAACACTGAGATGATGGCCTCATCTAACACCTTGGGGATCTTGAGACGAATGTTGTTGAAGCATTGGATGTACTTTTGCAAGGTCTCCCCAAGCTGCTGCTTGATGCGCCGCAGGTCACCCGCAGCCAGTGGGCGATGGCGAGTGCCCTGGAAGTTGGCGACGAAGCATTCTCGCACCTCATCCCAGGAGGACATCGATCCCGCAGGGAGGTTCAGGAGCCATGAGTGCGCGCCATCCTTGAGGGCCATGGGAAACCAGCTCGCCGTGACCTTCTCATCACTGTTGGCTGCCTCGATACTCAACTTGTAAAGCTGCAGGAACTCGGCAGGGTCAGGGGTATCGTTATAGCGTGAAGGTAGGTCTGGCTTGAACTTCCCTGGCCAGACAACGCAGCGCAGCTCCGGAGTGAACACGCGACATCCCGGCATGGTCACTGAGGCCCACCACGGAGGTGTAGCCTAATCTTGGCGCTCACGTACCACTGCTTCAGGCGACATGCGGTCTTGTCGTGGCGGTGCGGGAAGCGCACGCGCCTCTCCCTGAGGCTGCTGCACCACTTGGCGGCTCTCCTCGTAACGTGTCGGCGCCCTGCACGGTGGGTCGTGTTGTGGGGCCTCATGCCTTGGCTCGGGGACGACGTCTTGCCTGGGAGGTGTAGGAGGCGCACCATGGGCCATGTCACCCACGAGAGTCGGCGGGGGCAGCAGCGAGCGGGACGGTGCAGGGGCCTCTCCGGCAATGCTAACGAGCTCGACGATGCGGTCCAGCTAGCCCTCGTAGAGGTCGTCAGCTGGGTGGTAGCACAGGAGCTCGCGTGCCATGAGCAACACATCCTGCGCGTTCATCGGGCCTCGGTTGGTGTGAGATGATGAAGCGGCCGCCGGAGTCAGCGACGGAGTGGCGGTGTGCCCATCACGTTGCACAGAAGGCTGCATTAATGAAGGCTGCTGCTTGTGGGCCGCAAGGCCGATGGCGGCGTTGGCCACAGGTGACGGGGAACGGCGGGGAGCGTCGTCGCCCGCAGGCGCCGCCTGGGTCATGCGTGCAGCAAGGGTGGCCCGACGCTTAGCACGAACCCGACGAGCATCAGCCATGGGGACAGTGAAATGGTGGCGAATCGTCTGGAAGAAGAGATGCTCTGACGCACCCCTACCTGGCGCGCCAAATGTCGGATTCCAGGCTCCACGGACCCTTGATAGATTTTAACTCTGAGGTGCGTGCTAAGAACTCAACCTCCTTAGTCTTCCCGCTCGCCGATCCCACATCCTAGCTCAATGAACGGGAAGGAAACAAGACAAGGCAGTTTACCCAGGTTCGGGCCACCTTGCGGTGTAAAACCCTACTCCTGCTTTGTGGTGGATTAGCCTCAAGATGGGCTGAGGATGAACTAGTATAGTGGGAGAACAACCTCAGGAGGTGTGTTCTTGAGCCGGTGAGGGAGAGAATGATCTGAATGATCCGTCCAGTCTACGGTGGTGGCTAGGTCCTATTTATAGTGGCTTTTGGTCCTCTTCCCCCAAAATTGAGGCGGGAAGGGATCCCACAATGGCCAAATTCGAAGGGAGACAACTAGTACATCTTATCTTGACAAAAGGTGGTCTTTGTCGGTGTCAAAACCAGCCGATCTCGTGTAGGGGGTCCCGAACTGTCCATATGAGGATTGAAGGTAACAGGAGACGAAGGGGACACGATGTTTACCCAGGTTCGGGCCCTCTTAATGGAGGTAAAACACTACTTCCTACTTGATTGACTTTAATGAGTATAGGGGTTACAATAGTTGATCTACCTCGAGATCGTAATGGCTAAACCCTAGCTATCTAGCCTATATGAATTTTGATTGCCTCTATGGACTAAACCCCCCGGTTTATATAGGCACCGGAGGGGCCTAGGATTGCACCAAGTCGGTTCACAGAAGAATGAAATTATACATCAGGACGCCAATCTTGCCATCCACACAAAAGAGAGTCCCATCCGGACACGGGGGAAGGCCTTCTACTTTGTATCTTGACGGCCCATTGGTCCGGCCCATATTACACAGCCCGGACCCCGAGGACCCCTTAATCCAGAACTCCCTTGGTAGCCCCCGAACAGGCCTTCAATGACGACGTAGCATCCGGAATATGTCTTCGACTTTGCAAGGTGGGTTCGTCATTATACTTCAGACCAATGATAGTCCAGCCGTGACCTTGATGTTTTTTGCCTCTTATGCTCCCTCCCTGTTGTGCTTCGATTTCCGTGTGCCGAGTGAATACGAACGGTCCATGCTTTTTTGCAAATAAGCCCCTCACCACGCTCGGATGGCATCTATATAAGGAGATGTAGATCTCCAAATGCCATCTCACATCACGCAAAAGGAAAACTGCCAAGTTTAGCCACGAGCAAAGCCTTCCATCATGGCCAGTGCCCCAGGCTCCTCTTCACGCCCTCATGTCCCTCAAGAGGGTGATTGGCAGAGTTGCTTCGTGCCTCATCTCTAGCTGAGCTGACTCCAGACGCAGGGCTATCTTCCCCTCGCGGATCTAGTCCCCGTTCGAGCGGGTTTAGCCTCAATCGGCAACGATGTGATGGCTGAGAACTTCCCCAACCCCAATAAGGAGGAGAGGGTGTGCTTTGTCCCATTCCTGTTGCAGGGTCTAGTATTTCCAATCCATCCCTTTCTCAGTGGGTTATTGGAGTTTTACGACATCCAACTACACAACCTCACCCTAGGTTCGATTCTGCTCATCTCAGGTTTCGTTGCCCTCTGCGAGCTATTCTTAGGCATCAAGGCCCATTTTGAATTATGAAGGAAGTTCTTTTGCCTCGTTCCCCGCCATCGAGGAGTTTCCATATTTGAAGTGGGCGGTGCCGAAGTATGGCGTATAGCCGGATCCGGATACCTCATAGGAACACCTAAAGAGGTATATGTAACACCCACAATGCGGCTATATCTCCCACGTGTCGGGGCATGACTTAGAGGCATAGTCGCATGGTAGGCTTGTCACAAGAGGGGTAACCTTCACACATCCCATGTATTGAATAAGAAAGGGATAAAGAGTTGGCTTACAATCGCCACTTCACACAAATACAAGTTAAACATACATCATCCGGAATACAAACAAGGTCCGACTACGGAACCAGAATAAAAGAAGACAACCCCAAATGCTAGATACCCGATCGTCCCAACTGGGCTCCACTACTGATCAACCGGAAAAGGCACAAAACAATGATCAAGATCTTCATCGAGCTCCCGCTTGAGCTTGGTCGCGTCACCTGCACTGGTATCATCGGCACCTGCAATTGTTTGGAAGTATCTATGAGTCACGAGGACTTAGCAATCTCACACCCACGAGATCAAGACTATTTAAGCTTATGGGTAGGATAAGGTAATGAGGTGGAGCTGTAGCACGCACTAAGCATATATGGTGTCTAACATACGCAAATAAGAGCGAGAAGAGAAGCAATGTAACGGTCGTGAAGCTAGAAGTGATCAAGAAGTGATCCTGAAACTACTTACGCACAAGCATAACTCCAAAACCGTGTTCACTTCCTGCACTCCGCCGAAAAGAGACCATCATGGCTACACACGCGGTTGATGCATTTTAATTAACTCAAGTGTCAAGTTCTCTACAACTAGATATTAACAAATTCCCATCTGCCACATAACCGCGGGCACGGCTCTCGAAAGTTTATACCCTGCAGGGATGTCCGAACTTAGCCCATCAAAAGCTCTCATGGTCAACGAAGGATATTCCTTCTCCTAGGAAGACCTGATCAGTCTTGGAATCTAGTTAAAAGACATTTCGACAATGGTAAAACAAGACCAGCAAAGCCGCCCGAATGTGCCGATAAATCCCGATAGGAGCTTCACATATCTCGTTCTCAGGGCACACCGGATGAGAAGTCCGTACAACTAAAACCAACCCTCAAGTTTCCCCGAGGTGGCGCTGCAAAGGGCTCTAGTTTGGACCAACACTCAGAGGAGAACTGGCCCGGGGGGTTAAAATAAAGATGACCCTCGGGCTCCTCAAACCCAAGGGAAAAAGGCTTAGGTTGTTAGGCAAATGTAAAACCAATATTGGGCCTTGCTGGAGGAGTTTTATTCAAAGCGAACTGTCAAGGGGTTCCCATAACACCCAACCGCGTTAGGAACGCAAAATCAAGGAACATAACACCGGTATGAGGAAACTAGGGCGGCAAGAGTGGAACAAAACACCAGGCATAAGGCCAAGCCTTCCACCCTTTACCAAGTATATAGATGCATTAAAGTAAATAAAATATATTGTGATATCCCAAACATATCCATGTTCCAACATGGAACAAACTTCAACTTCACCTGTAACTAACAACACTATAAGAGGGGCTGAGCAAAAGCGGTAACATAGCCAAATAACGGTTTGCTAAGAAGGTGGGTTAGAGGCTTGACATGGCAATATGGGAGGCATGATATAACAAGTGGTAGGTAGCATGACATAGCGATAGACCGAACAACTAGCAAGGAAATATAGAAGTGATTTCGAGGGTATGGTCATCTTGCCTGAGATCCCACAAGGAAGAAGAACGAGTGCATGAAGAAGGCAAACGGACGTAGTCGAACAAAACCGAAGCTAACGAGAGAAGCAACCTGGAAAGAAGCAAGCAACATAGTAAACTACCATCACATAAGCATGGCATGATGCGCAAACAAGTATGATGCATGTCCGGTTTAAAGAGGCATGGCATGGCAAAGTGCAACAAACAATACTACAAATTAAGTGGAGCTCAATATGCAGCGGAGTTACATATTGACGAAACACCACATTTGATTATTTAGTTCTCTCTCGTTTAAACTACTCAACAATATTAAATGTTTTCAAACATGGTAGGAGGTGAAGCATGAGTAAAACATCTATCTAAACAAGTTTAAATGAGGTCGGAACAAACAACAATTCCGGTAAATCCCCATATGCATTTAGCAATTTAATGCAACAACAATTTTAAACATTTTAGATGTTGTTGTCATGATGCGAACGACATATGCAAGTTTTATGCAATTTTATGAAAATGTCGACATGAGCATGTTATGGAGCATTTGGTCACCGTGGCGGAACGAAAGGGTGCCATGGCAACATATCGGTTCCGGTAACTCGATTGAGATACCGATGGAAAAGAGAAGTGTGCGGATGCGTGGAACACGCAAGAGATGGTGGGGTGCTCCCGGATACCGGGTTCCCACATGTCGGTGACAAGGCAAAAGAGGGGCAACGTGCACCGACAGTTCGGACTCGGGGCAAACAAGGGTGTATCTCATACAACATGCATTCATTCGATCAGGGGCGTCGCCTCGGGTTTATACATCTGTAGCATGCATTATCGGAGTGGTGCAATGTAGAGGAAGTAGATGTTCACGGGACGGTCATAGTGGAAGTAATGGTACACGGCGACGGTAGTTGTACATGGGTCTTCGGCCATGGTAGTAGTCGTACAACATTTTCGTAGATGTTCAGGGTCACGGCAAGAAACTTGACGTCCATGGAGTCTTCGAGGGTCAACGGTAGTGGTACTTAGCAAAAAGCACGTCGACGATAGTTGTTCTCATATTGTCGTGGTACTTGGCGATTTCGGAGATGGTGGAAGATGAACTTGGCGGTCCTCGTTGACCTAGTACTTGGTGTTAATACCGGTCCGGTGGTCGTTTTAGGCATCGGTTGTCGAGGTACTTGGCAGTTTCGTGTAGTCAGTCTTGCCGGTCTCGGTCTTGACAACGTAGTTGTACAAGCGCGCCATCGAACTTGTTGAATCCGAACTCTTCGAGGGCCATCTTGGCGCTTGCGGTGTGGTGTTCGCCGAAACCAGGGGAACTTGACGAAATCTTCAACAATGGAACTTGGGGACACTCCTTGTTTGGTAGTCGTCTGACTTGACATCAATGGCAACAACAGGCGGAGGTGCACGAGACAGCGGAGACCACCGGCAGGGAACAACGACTACCGGGGCTGATGCAGGGGACTCAGGCAGGAGGGTGTAATTGTATTTGCCGCTTGTGATGATACCATAAGCCTGTTTTCTCTCAATGAGAAGGGTGAACTGGATGCTATCTCTCAAATTCCAGTCGTCTGCGAATCTCAAGACGTCTTTCCAGAAGAGCTTCCAGGAATGCCTCCGCACCGGCCAGTTGAATTCGTCATCGATCTTGAGCCTGGCACGGAACCTGTTTGCAAACGTCCTTACAAGCTCGGACCTGAAGAGTTGAAGGAGCTGAAGAAGCAACTTGATATTCAAGAGCGAATGGGTCTCATCCAACCTAGTTCTTCTCCATGGGGTTGTGGAGTTCTTTTTGTGAAGAAGAAGGATGGAACGGACCGACTTTGTGTTGACTACCGTCCATTGAACAAGAAGACTATCAAGAACAAGTACCCACTTCCCAACATCAATGAGCTGTTCGAACAACTCAAAAGTGCCCAAGTATTCTCCAAGATTGATCTTCGTATGGGTTATCACCAGATTCGAATCCGTGAGCAAGATATTCCCAAGACGGCTTTTAGAACAAGCTATGGTTTATATGAATACACTGTCATGTCTTTTGGCCTCGTCAATGCTCCTCCGACTTTCTCTCGCATGATGAACTTCATCTTCAACGCCTACACAAATGACTTCGTCTTGGTCTACCTCGACGACATTCTGGTGTTTTCAAAGAACAAGGAAGATCATGCCAAGCACTTGCGTTTGGTGCTCGATAAGCTCAGGGGACATCAGTTCTACACCAAGTTCTCAAAGTGCGAGTTTTGGCTCAATGAGGTTCTATATCTTGGTCATATCATCTCTGCCAAGGGCATAGCGGTAAATCCTGAGAAGGTGTCTGCAATTGTGAATTGGGAACCACCTCAGAACGTGAAGCAACTCCGCAGCTTCCTTGGTCTCGCAAGCTATTGTCGAAGGTTCATTGAGAACTTTTCAAAGATCACGAAGCCGCTTTCAAACCTTCTCCAGACGCACGTCAAGTACGTTTGGTCTCCGGAATGTGACATCGCTTTCAACACTTTGAAAGAGAAATTGGTCACTACTCCAGTTCTGACTCCTCCTGATGAATCCAAACTGTTCGAGGTCTTCTGCGATGCCTCTCTTCAAGGTCTTGGTGCAGTGTTGATGCAAGAGAAGAAAGTTGTGGCTTATACCTCTCGCCAGTTGAATCCCAACGAGAAGAACTACCCCACTCATGACCTCGAGTTGGCGGCAGTTGTGCATGCTCTTTTGACTTGGAGACATCTCTTATTGGGAAGAAAAGTGGACATCTTCACTGACCACAAGAGTCTCAAGTACATCTTCACTCAGCCTAATCTCAACCTCAGGCAAACTCGTTGGGTCGAAATGATTCAAGAGTATAATCCGAGTATCGAGTATACTCCAGGCAAGGCCAATGTGATTGCTGACGCTTTAAGCAGGAAGGCTTACTGCAATAGTCTGATTATCAAGCCTTACCAACCCGAACTTTGTGAAGCTTTCCTCAAACTCAATCTGCAAGTTGTTCCTCAAGGTTTCCTCGCCAACCTTCAAGTCTCTCCTACTTTGGAAGATCAGATTCGTGAGGCTCAACTTCTTGATGCTATGGTGAAGAAGGTGAAAATTGGGATTGCCAAGAGTCAACCCAAGTACAAGTGTTATCGCCTTGATGACAAGGATACTCTCTTCTTCGAGGATCACATTGTTGTGCCTAAAGGTGACCTTCGTAAAGTCATTATGAATGAGGCTCACAATTCACTCCTCTCCATCCACCCTGGGAGTACGAAGATGTATCAGGACCTCAAGCAGGCTTATTGGTGGACTCGAATGAAGCGCGAGATTGCTAAATCGTGAATGAATGTGATGTCTGCAGAAGAGTGAAGGCAGAACACCAAAGACCAGCTGGTCTCCTCCAACCTCTTGCCATTCCAGAATGGAAGTTTGACCACATTGAGATGGACTTTGTGACTGGGTTTCCAAAGTCCAAGTGTGGCAATGATGCTATATTTGTTGTCATCGACAAACTCACTAAAGTGGCTCACTTTCTGCCTATCAAAGAGTTTATCACTGCAGCTCAATTGGCGGAGCTGTATACCTCTCGAATTGTCTCTCTGCATGGCATCCCACAGGTGATCTCTTCAGACCGTGGCAGCATCTTTACCTCCAAGTTTTGGGATTCTTTTCAGAAGGCCATGGGCACCAACATCCACTTCAGCACAGCTTTTCATCCTCAAACTAGCGGTCAAGTCGAGCGTGTCAATCAGATTCTTGAAGATATGCTCAGGGCTTGCGTTATCTCCTTCGGTATGAAGTGGGAAGATTGTCTTCCATACGCCGAATTATCCTACAACAACAGTTTTCAAGCAAGTTCGGGCAAGGCCCCATTCGAAATTCTCTATGGCAGGAAGTGCCGTACTCCTCTCAACTGGTCAGAGACCGATGAACGTCAACTTCTTGGAAATGACTTGATCACAGAGGTAGAGGAAATGTGCAAAGTCATTCGTGATAACCTTAAAGCAGCGCAATCGCGCCAGAAGAGCTACTATGATAGTAAGCATCGTGATTTGGCTTTCGAGATTGGAGATCATGTTTACCTCCGCGTCTCTCCAATGAAAGGTACTCGTCGCTTCGGTATCAAAGGGAAGCTTGCCCCTAGATACGTGGGTCCTTTAAAAATCATCAGCAAGAGAGGAATGGTGTGTGTGTTCTGATGGCTCTCTCACTTAATGAGAAAGAGGTGGAGGGGTATATATAGCCTCCACACAAAATCCAACCATTACACACAATTTACCAATCTCGGTGGGACCGAATCAAAAAACTCGGTCTGACCGAAATAGTAAACCTAGTGACCGTTAGGAATTTTCAGTGGGACTGACATGCAACTCGGTAGGACCGATTCGGTTAGGGTTTGGGCATAATGTAATCTCGGTGAGACCGATTACACAAACTCGGTGAGACCGAATTTGGTAATTAGCTAACCAGAGAGTTGGTCAGGCAAACTCGGTGGGACCGATTTGCTCTTTCGATGAGACCGAGTGGAACTCGGTGAGACCAAAAAGTTACAAAGGGGAAACACTGAGTTTACATTGCAATCTCGGTGGGACCGATTCGCTCTTTCGGTGGGACCAAAAAGTTACGAAAGGGAAACAGAGAGTTTGCAACCCCATCTCGGTGGGACCGAGATCCTTATCGGTAGAACCGAATTGCTAGGGTTTGGCAGTGGCTAATGACAAGTGAAACTCGGTGGCGCCGGATAGGAAGAATCGGTAGGACCGAGTTTGGCTTAGAGTTTAGGTCATATGTGGATATGGGAAAGTAGTTGAGGGTTTTTGGAGCATATCACTAAGCACATGAAGCAAGAGGCTCATTAAGCAACACCTCATCCCTCCTTAATAGTATTGGCTTTTCCTATGGACTCAATGTGATCTTGGATCACTAAAATATAAAATGAAGAGTCTTGAGATTTTGAGCTTGAGCCAATCCATTGTCCTTAGCATTTTGAGGGTTCCACTTTCACATCCATGCCATGCCAATCATTGAGCTTTCCTGAAATAATTATCTTGGAATAGTATTAGCTCAATGAGCTATATGTTGTTATGAATTACCAAAACCACCTAGGGATAGTTGCACTTTCAAT
Organism: Triticum aestivum; assembly: GCF_018294505.1. Classification (NCBI taxonomy): domain Eukaryota; kingdom Viridiplantae; phylum Streptophyta; class Magnoliopsida; order Poales; family Poaceae; genus Triticum; species Triticum aestivum. The sequence continues at coordinate 272,043,774 of NC_057800.1, read as the reverse complement.
CTCCCCCTTTTTGGTAATTGATGACAACATATAGATCAAAGCTTCGACAAAAGATAATAAACATGAAATATATCGTCGCTTTGAGAAGTATGTGATAAGAGCTCCCCCTAAATTTGTGCATATTTAAAATTTGCTTTGGACTGCAAATGCACAAAGAGTTAGAGTCATGGGTTACTCTTCCATGTCACATACATCTTGGTGGAGCGCTCAAAATGATGAGATTGAAATGCATGCACTCATCACCAAGAATAGTGAATGATCACAAACGATAGATAGAATGGTAATATTTAAGCAAGCATTAAGCGAACATTAAGTGTAGCTTATGATCAAACACATAAAAAGCAAGAGAGAAAAGCAACACTCTCTCTCCCGAAGCCTATGATCTATTCATCTTCTCCCCCTTTGGCAACAAGTTACCAAAAAGTTCCGAGAAAATGCATAGCACTAGATCGACGCTCAGGCTTGATCTTCAGGTGGTGGTGGAGTCCGGAGCACTCCAAGGGCAAAGCCTTCGGTAGACGTGGTCGGAGTCGAGGCTGAAGTGGATGCTGGAGCTGGTGGAACGGAGGCTGTGGCTGGTGCAGACGTTGTAGCTCTGGTGTCAGCAACTGGCAGTGCAGACGACCTCGGACCTCGTGGCACCCTCGCAAAAGCATGAGTCGTGGTCCTGCCTCTCCTCTCATTCATGTCGTCCTGGAGCTGCTCCACGGCAGTCTGTATCTCTGTCACCTTGATGTCCAAGTCATAGAATCTCTGTTCCATGATCCTCTCTAAGCTCGCCTGGTTCTGAGTCAGGGTGGCTATACTCTGCTCAATCCGCAGGGTGGACGCAATCAAGTAACTGAGCTGCTCTTGTTTGGTTTTCAGGAAGTAATCAGATGCCTCCGCTTGAGTAGGCATCCTGGTAGCTTTCTCCTTCTTCGCCTTCTCCTTCTGAGCTTGTGCATGGGCAGATGATGGTTCATTCTATGTCATCACAACTTCATTGTTCTCGAAATCTGGACGGATGGGCAGGTGTTCCTTATCCAACAAATATACACCCGTGCCCATCTTGGAGTTGATGAGCTCCTGAATCTGAGGGGCATATCCATAGCTCCTCTTCTGATCTGCCGCAGTCCTTTTGATCGTTTCCACTATGAGGCTCATAACTTTGAATTTTTGAGGCACGTCAAAAACATGAAGCAAATTGATCGCGTGACCTCTGATCATCTTGTGATCTCCAGACTTGGGCAGAAGGGTGTGCCTAAGGATCCAGTTGATCGTAGGCAATCCTGAGAGCAGATAATGCACTGAGCCAAACTTGAACGTGTCAAGTGCTTCATTCGGAATCTCCTTGTACATGTTGGACATGGAGTTGTGGTCCATCTTTTTCTTGGCATAAATGTCCAAGTCATCTGCTTGCTCCTCTGGGGCATTGATTAGCTTCGCCCATTCCTCAACAGTAGAGTTGTACCTTGTACCTTCTGACATCCATGTGATCCTGCCATCCGGATAAAAGTGTGCTGTGGAGTAGAATTGCATGATCAATTCCTCGTTCCACTTTGTGAGCTTCTACCCAACAAAGTCCTCTACTCCACACGCCTTGAAGCTGTCCTAAACTCCTGGGTAGTACTCTTCATTGTCCTTGATATAGGTCCAGTCGATCCATCTCATGTCACATACAATTGGCTTCTTGTCAAGTAGCACTGTCTCATAGAAATCTTGCTGCTCCTTGGTATGAAATCTGTAGTCCACTGCAGTCCTTCTCCTAGAAGCATATGGATCTGCTTCTCTCCACTTCCTGAGCCCTGAGTCTCTCCTGAGCTTCATATCCTCAGCCACAGGATGAGCATCATTGTGGTCTGGGATCTTGGGCTTGAGCTTCTGAAGGACACTCTCTTCCTCATCCTCAGCAACAGTCTCAGGCACTGGGGCCTTGTTCTTCTCAGCTGCAGGAATGCTCCGTGTGTTCCTCTTTGGTGCACTCTTAGGCTTAGATGCAGCCTTAGGTGCTTCCTTGGGCTTGGATGCAGCTCCCCCTGACCTTATGGCATCTCCCATAAGTTTGGCTGCCTTGGGCGCTGGTGCAGCTGCCTCTTCTTCCTCCTCCTCTTCTACCATGATGGAGGCTTTCCCAAGAACTCTGGCTACAATCTTCTTCACTCTTTCTTTCCTCTTCTTGCCCTCAGCTGCAACGGGCTCAATGGGAGCAGGCTTCTCAGTTGATGCTCTAGCCTTTGACATGGGTTGCCTGCCTGTTGGCCTCTTGATTTTCAGGCCTGGCTTTGAGCCTTGAGCTGGCTCAACTCTCTTGGAGGTGGCCTCTTCCTCTGCCATATAGTCCTCATCTTCAGAATCTGAGGTTTTCTTCTTCCTTTGTCTCGTGGCAGCTTTTGGCAAATTGCTAGGAGTGCTCCTGCTGCCTTCATCTGAGGAACTTGAGGGGCTAGTGCCCTCACTCAACGGCACTTGCTGCTCTGACAAGTTTTGGCTGTCACTCTGGTCTGACATGTTGCAAACTGACTGCTGACCCTGTGAATAGATTATAGAAGAGATAGAGTGGATGAGCATCACAAAATGCAGAGATTTTTGCAAAAAGAATGATCCAAAAACTTAGTTTTAGTTTCCCACTGAAATCATCTCGGATCTACCGATTTTCAAACTCGGTGATACTGAAGCAGTTTTGGAACCTAAACTAGTGAACTCGGTAGGACAGAGTCACAGTTCGGTGGCACCGAGACTGCTAGGGTTTCACTGAGTTCAAAAATCGGTCACACCGATGGTAATTCTCGGTCAGACCGAGTTTTACTTGTGCAATGGCATAAGCCAAATCGGTGGGACCGAGTTTTTCAACTCGGTGGGTCCGAGATGGTTTCGGCGGAAACCTAAACCTAGAATTTTCGAATCAAACCTAATCTATGAGCGTTTTGACTGGATATAAGTTTATCAAACGTGGCCAGAAACAATATGATCACAATGTGCTAGGAATCAGATTGAGGAATAGCACAAAGATCAAGTCCATACCCTAGTTCGGCGGGGACTTGCTACGGCGGCAACGGCTGGGCAGAAATCCCGTTGACAGCGACGGAGACCAGCGACTGGAGGCTGCTGGCGGCGAGAAGACGATCCGGAGACCTCAGGGGCAGAGCAGGCTATCGCGCGGGCGAAGGGGTTCGGAGAAATTTCCAAATTTTGCCTGTGACTATATATATAGCCCGACCCTGTCGGTGTGACCGAGTTGAACAACTCGGTGGCACCGAGATTCATAACTGTGTGCAGTTACTGAAACTCGGTGAGACCGAAAGGTTCAAATCGGTTGCACCGAGATTGAAAACTTAGATCAACTTAATGATCTCGGTAGGACCGAAAGTGGAGTATCGGTCAGACCGAGAATCATAAAGAGGTTTTGGAAGTTTAAGTCTATGACGAATCGGGGACTCCGAGCGCTCCTCACACAGAGTGGTTCGAATCTGACTTGATCAAATTTTGTGATGCAGCATGAATAGAGTTTGAGACGAGAAAAGCATAGATAGCTAGAGGAGGTTCTTAGGCATTCTTGTCCATCCACTTGGCAAAAGAAGATAAAGCCGAACAATCAAAGCAACAAGTGGATGTCCTCGAATGAGTAAAATATGCAATCAGCATGCTCACACAATAAGATAGCGAATGGAATATGTGGCAAAGCATGCACAACCAATTCTAGCATCTATCAAGCAATTTGCGATGACTGGGTCATCTATATATGAGTAAGTTGACTTAGGAGTCAAGTGAGAACACTTGATCGTAGGTCATACTCATCGTTTAAGCTCAAGTGGGGTTACCACTTTTACATAAAGCATTGTTTTGTTCACATCTTTAGAGTTGCTTTAGCTCAGTCTTAGAGTAAAGCTCCCCCTAGATGTGATATCCCCCCTAAGAGGGATGAACTAACCTTGGGTTTTGTCGATGATGACTTCATGTAGACATTGAAGATGTGGATGCTCAATGTTGATGTAGATCTCTTGGAGCTATCCATTTGAGTGAATTGCACTTTCAATACCTACATGGGTTAGTCCCACAAGGAACAAACAAGGATATCCATAGACATAGAGTGATGCACACAAAAGATGATGTCCATGAAAACTTTTAGGTTACCTTGTCCCTTGTCTTACCAACAAGAGGGTTTGTGACTCCTTGAACTAGTGCAAGATGTGGAAGTTGATTGCACTTGTTCTTGCCAAAATGATAAGAGTGAAGTATGTTGGCGAAGTCAGCCTCAAGAACTTTCTAGTTCTTCTTCTTCTGGATCCACATCATCTTGATGGGAATCCTTGGAGTTGTAGTCGTACTTGATGAAGTGGAGCTTGAAGTAGTCTTGGGAATCCACTTGACTAAGGTCTTAGGAGCTTCTTCAAATGCATCAATTTCCTCTTGAAGCTTGTTCTTGCCTTTTTGCTCGTAGTCTTGTGGTGGAAGATCATCTTGAGCTTGTGTCCCCTTGAAAAACTTCTCTTGTTGAGGGACAAACTTTGTCTTGGTGTATTGATCTTCTTCCCATTCAACTCCATTGGCATTGAACTTTCGTTCAAAACCAATACCTTGATTCTTCCGGTGCATTCCTTGCTTGTGCACAATTTCCTCGAATTGCTTACTCCCGGCAAGGCTTTTGTACACTCCTTTCTCTATAATTCCCTTCAATAAGCTATTTTCTTGCTCAAGTGTAACTTGGCTAAGAGAATCATTAGTGGAATCAAGAGAACTACTAGAAGCAACAATATTGGATTTAGCATGATCATTGTTACTACTAGCGGAAGAATCTTTCTTGTTAGATTTGACTTGAGGCATGTAAGTGGATAAGAGTAAACGCTTGGCAATGTAAGAAGAACTTTTCTTGCGGAGATCATCATTGATTGCCTTTAAGAACTCATGCTCTTGCTCAAGATTGAGTTTTTCAAAGCGCAGCTTCTCATGAGCTCTTAAAAGTTCTCGATGATCTTCGAAGATAGTGTCATGAGCTAACTTAAGAGTTTTTAGTTCTTTAGTTAGAGCCTCAATCTTCTCCTTATCATTGTCATTCGTTTTATCTTGATTAGCATGATTAATTGGTCTTTCATCATAGTATTCATCACTAGAGTTGTCACCAAGCAAATCATCACCTAACAAGTCATCTTCATCACTATCGAAATCAACATACTCGGGGTGTGTTACCTTAGGACCTTTGGCCATGAAGCATCTTCCAATTCCTTCATTTGGTGAGTCAAATATGTCGTAGGAGTTGGTTGACACAAGTGCTAGACCGGCAACACCTTCATCTTGAGTATCTTCGGAGTCGGAGTGATAACTTCTCTCGGAGTGGCTGTCGGAGTCGGAGCCGGATACCCATTCACCAACATGAGCTTGATGTCTTCGTCTTGTGTAGCTCCTTGATGATTTTTCCTTCCTTTCCGAATCCTTGCTTCTCCATGAGTATCTTCGTTCATAACGATCATCTCTACTCCTTCTCTCTCTTGGTGGTGATCCTTTGCTTCTTCTTTTTGGAGAATCTTCTCTTTTCTTGTAGGGAGCCGTACACTCGTTGGAATAGTGTCCGGGTCTTCCACAATTGTAACAGTTTCTCTCTCGACTAGAAGATCTTTTGTCATTGTAGGACCTTGACTTGGAGCTTCTATCTTTGCTTCTACTCTTGTAGAACTTGTTGAAGTTCTTCACCATTAAGCTCAATTCTTCATTGAAGTCTTGTTTCTCACTTGATGATGTAGGGGCTTCACATGAGGCTTTATAGGCACCACTTGACTTGTTGTGAAGTTCCTCTTTATCCTTAAGTGACATCTCATGAGCAACAATTCTTCCAATCACTTCCGTTGGCTTGAGATCTTTGTAATTTGGCATCATTTGGATCAATGTGCACACGGTATCATATTTTCCATCCAAGGCTCTTAGGATCTTCTTGATGATGAATCTATCAGTCATCTCTTCACTTCCTAAGCCGGCAATCTCATTTGTGATGAGAGCAAGCCTAGAGTACATTTCAGCGACACCTTCACCATCCTTCATCTTGAACTTGTCAAGTTGGCTTTGAAGCACATCCAACTTGGATTCCTTGACGGAGTCGGTACCTTCGTGCATATCAATCAAAGTGTCCCAAATTTCCTTTGCATTCTCAAGGCGGCTGATTTTGTTGAATTCTTCTAGGCATAATCCGTTGAAGAGAATATCACAAGCTTGAGCATTGTATTGCAACATCTTCAACTCATCCACGGTAGCTTCACGGTTTGGTTCTCTCTCATCAAAGAAGTCACCTTGCAAACCAACACACACAATAGCCCAAACAGCGGGGTTATGTCCAAGAATATGCATTTTCATTTTATGCTTCCAACTAGCAAAATTAGTACCATCAAAGTAAGGACCTCTTCGATGATAATTTCCCTCGCTAGACGCCATACTCTCCTAGGTTGTGAAACCAAGGCTATGACCACCAAAAGCTATGGAGATCAAGCAAATGGAGACCAAGGCTCTGATACCACTTGTAGGATCGAAGTATGTCTAGAGGGGGGTGATTAGACTACTTGACCAATTAAAAACTTAACCTTTTCCCAATTTTAGTTCTTGGCAGATTTTAGCTATTTTAGGACAAGTCAAGCAATCATCACACAATTCAAGCAAGCATGCAAAGAGTTTATGGGCAGCGGAAAGTAAAGCATGCAACTTGCAAGAGTATAAAGGGAAGGGTTTGGAGAAGTCAAACGCTATTGGAGACATGGATGTTTTTCCCGTGGTTCGGATAGGTGGTGCTATCCTACATCCACGTTGATGGAGACTTCAACCCACGAAGGGTAACGGTTGCGCGAGTCCACACAGGGCTCCACCCAAGGGCAACGGTTGCGCGAGTCCACGAAGGGCTCCACCCACAAAGGGTCCACGAAGAAGCAAGCACCCACAAAGGGTCCACGAAGAAGCAACCTTGTCTATCCCACCATGGCCATCGCCCACGAAGGACTTGCCTCACTAGCGGTAGATCTTCACGAAGTAGGCGATCTCCTTGCCCTTACAAACTCCTTGGTTCAACTCCACAATCTTGTCGGAGGCTCCCAAGTGACACCTAGCCAATCTAGGAGACACCACTCTCCAAGAAGTAACAAATGGTGTGTAGGTAATGAACTCCTTGCTCTTGTGCTTCAAATGATAGTCTCCCCAACACTCAACTCTCTCTCATAGGATTTGGATTTGGTGGAAAGAAGATTTGAGTGGAAAGCAACTTGGGAAGGCTAGAGATCAAGATTCATATGGTAGGAATGGAATGTCTTGGTCTCAACACATGAGTAGGTGGTTCTCTCTCAGAACATATGAGTTGGAATGGTGTGTGTGTTCTGATGGCTCTCTCACTTAATGAGAAAGAGGTGGAGGGGTATATATAGCCTCCACACAAAATCCAACCGTTACACACAATTTACCAATCTCGGTGGGACCGAATCAGAAAACTCGGTCTGACCGAAATAGTAAACCTAGTGACCGTTAGGAATTTCGGTGGGACTGACATGCAACTCGGTAGGACCGATTCGGTTAGGATTTGGGCATAACCTAATCTCGGTGAGACCGATTACACAAACTCGGTGAGACCGAATTTGGTAATTAGCTAACCAGAGAGTTGGTCAGGCAAACTCGGTGGGACCGATTTGCTCTTTCGGTGAGACCGAGTGGAACTCGGTGAGACCGAAAAGTTACAAAGGGGAAACACTGAGTTTACATTGCAATCTCGCTGGGACCGATTTGCTCTTTCGGTGGGACCGAAAAGTTACGAAAGGGAAACAGAGAGTTTGCAACCCCATCTCGGTGGGACCGAGATCCTTATCGGTAGAACCGAATTGCTAGGGTTTGGCAGTGGCTAATGACAAGTGAAACTCGGTGGCGCCGGATAGGAAGAATCGGTAGGACCGAGTTTGGCTTAGAGTTTAGGTCATATGTGGATATGGGAAAGTAGTTGAGGGTTTTTGGAGCATATCACTAAGCACATGAAGCAAGAGGCTCATTAAGCAACACCTCATCCCTCCTTAATAGTATTGGCTTTTCCTATGGACTCAATGTGATCTTGGATCACTAAAATATAAAATGAAGAGTCTTGAGCTTTTGAGCTTGAGCCAATCCATTGTCCTTAGCATTTTGAGGGTTCCACTTTCACATCCATGCCATGCCAATCATTGAGCTTTCCTGAAATAATTATCTTGGAATAGTATTAGCTCAATGAGCTATATGTTGTTATGAATTACCAAAACCACCTAGGGATAGTTGCACTTTCACTCATGCATCCGAGCATTTTCCCCATTGTCCGTTTTGCATTCCGGTGCTCCTATCTCCTCCGGTGGTCCTTTCTACCTCTTTTCGTGTGTGGGGGATAAACATTTCCGGATTGGACCGAGACTTGCCAAGCGGCCTTGGTTTACTACCGGTAGACCGCCTGTCAAGTTTCGTACCATTTGGACTTCGTTTGATACTCCAACGGTTAACCGAGGGACCAACAAGGCCTCGTGTGTGTTGCAGCCCAACACCCTTCAAATTTGGCCCAAAACCCACCAAAACCCTATCCATCATCTAGAGCGTTCGATCACGATCGCGTGGCCGAAAACCGCACCTCATTTGGACTCTCCTAGCTCCTCCTATGCCTATTTATAGAAACCCCTCCGAAATTCCCGGGTCAAACCCTAACCCTCTCCCTCTCCTCGCGCGGCCGGACGAATTCTCGCCGGCCGGACATGTCCTCCACCCTCACCGCACCACGTGTCGCTCCTTGACAGGGTGAGCCGTCGCGCCCCAATTC